>NW_007158676.1:0-840 GCF_000164805.1 Carlito syrichta | reverse complement strand
CACTCCACAGTCATTGACTGGCTAACTTAAGGATACAAAACCCTAGGCCTCTTGACTCAAGGTGGGCTCATCTCAGTTAAAATTTATGCCCCAAAGCTCTCCAATGAGATTAACAAAAGCTAAACTCAAAATGAGATCACATCTTGCCTAGCTTCTTTTCCTTCTTTGCTTTACTTGCTCTTTCTCCTGAGAGCACATCCCAGTATGCACCCAAATTCCTATCTTAGTTTCTTTTTCCAGGGAGTCACATCTAGGACACCTTTCTAAATCCTACTGGGCACTAAGATAGGGCCTGCTGGTTGTGCACAAATAAATTATCTGTGGAAATAATTCTTTCTTTTCTCTCCTTTACCAAAATATAAGACATATGACAGAGGATCACCAAAACTGCAATTTATTTATTAAAATTGTGCATTTATTCTTACATGCTTAAATTTCAGTCACCTTCAAAGTACTCTCCATTTGATGCAATACACCTAGTGAAACACTTTTCCACTGCTCAAATCAGTTTTTAAACTCATCAATTTTGATGCCTTTTAGTGTTTCTGCTGCTTTTTGTTTCACCTCTTTCAAATTGGCAAAATGTTTCCTTTTGAGGACTTTTTCATTGGGGGAAACAAAAAAATCACTCAGGGAAAGATTAGGTGAATTGGAATTAAGGTCATTTTGGGTAAAAAACAAAACAAAACTGCTGAACACTCAGTGCAGTGCAGGAAGGTGTACTCATAAATCACCCATTAGAGATGGGTAATTTGTTGAAGGAATTTCCCCACCACCAAAAAAAAAAAAAACCACTTCACAAAAGCCAACTCAGCCTCTCACAGCAATGCTAGCTGGTAC
>NW_007158675.1:4055-4949 GCF_000164805.1 Carlito syrichta | reverse complement strand
GGTGCATAGCATCAAATGAAGATACTTTGAAGATGACTGAAGTTTAAATATGTAAGAATACACTTTTAATAAGTAAATTCCAATTTGGGGGTCTACATTGTATGTTTTAGAATAATACTTTACTAGTTTTATCTGTTAATGAGTATTTAGCATTTATACTTTAACAAATCAAAAATTTTAGAATGTGTTTACATGGTTTTGTGTTGGAAATGTGTTTCTATTCAGCTACTGATATTAAAAATTATTTTATGCTTTGGGAGGCAGAGGTGAGGGGATCGCCTGAGCCAAGGGGTTCAAGACCAGCCCGAGCAACGTGGCGAGACCTCATCTCTACAGTAAATTTTAAAAAATAGCTGGGTATGGTGATGTGCACCCGTGATTCCAGCTACTTGGAAGGCTGAGGTGGAAGGATCCCCAGAGCCCAGCAGATTGAGACTACAGTGGCCCTGAGTATGCCATTGCACTCCAACCTGGGCAACAGGGTGATACTCCAACAAAAAAAAAAAATTTATGAATCCTAAGCATGCTTTTAAAAATAGCAATAATGTCAGCATTGTGCAAATTAATTACTAAAATGCTGTAATTGTCAATCAACAAAAGAAAAAATTTATACAATTTTTTTCTTTTTATTTCAGAACAAAAAAAGACTGTAAAATGAGACTATGCTTGCAAATAAAGCTACTGTGGTTCTCTTGTATGTCATTTAGCATTAAATTATAGTATCTCCTTGGAAAAATTTCTCAAATTTTAATATGCATAATAATCAACCAAAGGTTCTTATTGAAATATAAGTTCTAATTCAGGAGGTCTGGACAAGGGCCTGGGATTCTGCAAATTTTTACAAACTCCCAGGTGATGTAGATGCTACTGGTTCAGGGATCACACTGTGAGTAG
>NW_007158675.1:0-912 GCF_000164805.1 Carlito syrichta | reverse complement strand
TTCTTTTCTCTCCTTTACCAAATATAAGACATATGACAGAGGATCACCAAAACTGCAAATTTATTTATTAAAAATTGTGCATTTATTCTTACATGCTTAAATTTCAGTCACCTTCAAAGTACTCTCCATTTGATGCAATACACCTAGTGAAACACTTTTCCACTGCTCAAATCAGTTTTTAAACTCATCAATTTTGATGCCTTTTAGTGTTTCTGCTGCTTTTTGTTTCACCTCTTTCAAATTGGCAAAATGTTTCCTTTTGAGGACTTTTTCATTGGGGGAAACAAAAAAATCACTCAGGGAAAGATTAGGTGAATTGGAATTAAGGTCATTTTGGGTAAAAAACAAAACAAAACTGCTGAACACTCAGTGCAGTGCAGGAAGGTGTACTCATAAATCACCCATTAGGAGATGGGTAAATTTGTTGAAGGAATTTCCCCACCACCAAAAAAAAAAAAAAAACCACTCACAAAAGCCAAACTCAGCCTCTCACAGCAATGCTAGCTGGTACACTGATGCCAGTGTTCCTAGAACACTTAGCTAGCGGGAAGAGCCTGTACTACAAGAGGCCAGCCCTCCAAAATATAATTTCAGTGGTTTTTTTGTACTCCTTTATACATCTCATTCCCTAGAGCATGTTTAAAAAATCTCCAAGCCGGACTCGGTGGCTCAGCCTGTAATCCCACACTTTGGGAGGCTGAGTTGAGTGGGTTGCCTGAGCCTGTGGGTTCGAGACCCGCCTGGGCAACTCGGCGAGACCTCATCTCTACAATAAATCAAAAATTAGCTGGGCGTGGTAGCGCACACCTGTAGTTCCAGCTACTTGGAAGACTGAGGTGGAAGGATCACTGGAGCCCAGCAGGTCGAGGCTGCAGTGGCCCCAGCCACTGCACTCGAGTCGTGGCGACTGAG
>NW_007158674.1:0-795 GCF_000164805.1 Carlito syrichta | reverse complement strand
AGACATATGACAGAGGATCACCAAAACTGCAATTTATTTATTAAAATTGTGCATTTATTCTTACATGCTTAAATTTCAGTCACCTTCAAAGTACTCTCCATTTGATGCAATACACCTAGTGAAACACTTTTCCACTGCTCAAATCAGTTTTTAAACTCATCAATTTTGATGCCTTTTAGTGTTTCTGCTGCTTTTTGTTTCACCTCTTTCAAATTGGCAAAATGTTTCCTTTTGAGGACTTTTTCATTGGGGGAAACAAAAAAATCACTCAGGGAAAGATTAGGTGAATTGGAATTAAGGTCATTTTGGGTAAAAAACAAAACAAAACTGCTGAACACTCAGTGCAGTGCAGGAAGGTGTACTCATAAATCACCCATTAGGAGATGGGTAAATTTGTTGAAGGAATTTCCCCACCACCAAAAAAAAAAAAAAACCACTCACAAAAGCCAAACTCAGCCTCTCACAGCAATGCTAGCTGGTACACTGATGCCAGTGTTCCTAGAACACTTAGCTAGCGGGAAGAGCCTGTACTACAAGAGGCCAGCCCTCCAAAATATAATTTCAGTGGTTTTTTTGTACTCCTTTATACATCTCATTCCCTAGAGCATGTTTAAAAAATCTCCAAGCCGGACTCGGTGGCTCAGCCTGTAATCCCACACTTTGGGAGGCTGAGTTGAGTGGGTTGCCTGAGCCTGTGGGTTCGAGACCCGCCTGGGCAACTCGGCGAGACCTCATCTCTACAATAAATCAAAAATTAGCTGGGCGTGGTAGCGCACACCTGTAGTTCCAGCTACT
>NW_007158673.1:0-803 GCF_000164805.1 Carlito syrichta | reverse complement strand
CCTCTTTCAATTGGCAAAATGTTTCCTTTTGAGGACTTTTTCATTGGGGGAAACAAAAAAATCACTCAGGGCAAGATTAGGTGAATTGGAATTAAGGTCATTTTGGGTAAAAAACAAAACAAAACTGCTGAACACTCAGTGCAGTGCAGGAAGGTGTACTCATAAATCACCCATTAGGAGATGGGTAAATTTGTTGAAGGAATTTCCCCACCACCAAAAAAAAAAAAAAACCACTCACAAAAGCCAAACTCAGCCTCTCACAGCAATGCTAGCTGGTACACTGATGCCAGTGTTCCTAGAACACTTAGCTAGCGGGAAGAGCCTGTACTACAAGAGGCCAGCCCTCCAAAATATAATTTCAGTGGTTTTTTTGTACTCCTTTATACATCTCATTCCCTAGAGCATGTTTAAAAAATCTCCAAGCCGGACTCGGTGGCTCAGCCTGTAATCCCACACTTTGGGAGGCTGAGTTGAGTGGGTTGCCTGAGCCTGTGGGTTCGAGACCCGCCTGGGCAACTCGGCGAGACCTCATCTCTACAATAAATCAAAAATTAGCTGGGCGTGGTAGCGCACACCTGTAGTTCCAGCTACTTGGAAGACTGAGGTGGAAGGATCACTGGAGCCCAGCAGGTCGAGGCTGCAGTGGCCCCAGCCACTGCACTCGAGTCGTGCGACTGAGTGAGACCCCAACTCGAAAAAAAAAAAAAAAGATTTCTGATTTAAAGTTTGTGTGAAAATCTAAAAACCAAAATGGTTACTTTAATATTTCTGATTTCTAAAACAATGACTCCTTTCTGGATACA
>NW_007158672.1:0-780 GCF_000164805.1 Carlito syrichta | reverse complement strand
GGGGGAAACAAAAAAATCACTCAGGGAAAGATTAGGTGAATTGGAATTAAGGTCATTTTGGGTAAAAAACAAAACAAAACTGCTGAACACTCAGTGCAGTGCAGGAAGGTGTACTCATAAATCACCCATTAGGAGATGGGTAAATTTGTTGAAGGAATTTCCCCACCACCAAAAAAAAAAAAAACCACTCACAAAAGCCAAACTCAGCCTCTCACAGCAATGCTAGCTGGTACACTGATGCCAGTGTTCCTAGAACACTTAGCTAGCGGGAAGAGCCTGTACTACAAGAGGCCAGCCCTCCAAAATATAATTTCAGTGGTTTTTTTGTACTCCTTTATACATCTCATTCCCTAGAGCATGTTTAAAAAATCTCCAAGCCGGACTCGGTGGCTCAGCCTGTAATCCCACACTTTGGGAGGCTGAGTTGAGTGGGTTGCCTGAGCCTGTGGGTTCGAGACCCGCCTGGGCAACTCGGCGAGACCTCATCTCTACAATAAATCAAAAATTAGCTGGGCGTGGTAGCGCACACCTGTAGTTCCAGCTACTTGGAAGACTGAGGTGGAAGGATCACTGGAGCCCAGCAGGTCGAGGCTGCAGTGGCCCCAGCCACTGCACTCGAGTCGTGGCGACTGAGTGAGACCCCAACTCGAAAAAAAAAAAAAAAAGATTTCTGATTTAAAGTTTGTGTGAAAATCTAAAAACCAAAATGCTTACTTTTAAATATTTCTAGATTTCTAAAACCAAATGACTCCTTTCTGGATACAATTATGGGAAACTTTC
>NW_007158671.1:0-938 GCF_000164805.1 Carlito syrichta | reverse complement strand
TCCATCATTTTTCTGAGACGTAATTTCCAGAAATGTCACTGAAGTATGCCATACTTTGGAACAGTCTAATCTGAATATAGACTCTGGTTGGACTGTGCCTGGGCTCATTTACTCCCTTGTACTAAGATCTAAGAGCAGTCCATGTACTTTAGGATGGGTAGTGTTTACCTTTTCAGCAGTGAGGTCACACTGAGAATAGTTTTAAGCTTTTTAAATGGTGTGTGAGATCATCTTACCCATGTGCGTGTCTGAATTATTATTGCAGAGCCTAGTATCTGGTACTTGAGAATTTTTTTTTTTTAGCACAGTTGTTGGTTTTCATTGATCTCTAATAAAAGTGTACATGTGCTTTTGCAAATAGTTGACACATGGAATATTGCTTCTACTCTTTGGTTCTGCTTGGTAAGCTTGTTTGAATTTTGTTTCAGTTTGAGGCAAGGTGGTTACCGCTCTCCAGCCTTGAGTGAATGTCATCTTGGGGGAGTGTGCTCTTCAGTATTTATCTTAGTTGTTGATAGAGCCTGGTAGCATACCTAGTGGTACTGCATTATTAATACTGTTGGCTCACCTGGCTACCCAATGTTTAGCAATGTGTTTCTTGTTAGTCCTGTGGTAGAATTTATAGAATGTTTTAATGTCATCAGAAGAGTGTACAGATTAGTCACATACTGAATTTAATTGATAATTGTTTTCTCTTTTTCTATTTAAGATTTTTAGTTGTGTATGTTGAGAGACAGGGGAGGTGGGAAGGTAAAAATTCTTTGCACCAAGTCTGTTTGTGGTTAAAAAGAAGCTTCATTATTAAATCTGGTCTCACCATACTGAAATTAGTCCTCTGAACTTGATTTACTTTAAATTTTTGGATTATTAGTTTTAATATCATGTAATAGTTGTGAGGACTTTTTTTTTGAGTCATTATCTCACTTTGTCACCCATAC
>NW_007158670.1:0-789 GCF_000164805.1 Carlito syrichta | reverse complement strand
AATTATTATGCAGAGCCTAGTATCTGGTACTTGAGAAATTTTTTTTTTTAGCACAGTTGTTGGTTTTCATTGATCTCTAATAAAAGTGTACATGTGCTTTTGCAAATAGTTGACACATGGAATATTGCTTCTACTCTTTGGTTCTGCTTGGTAAGCTTGTTTGAATTTTGTTTCAGTTTGAGACAAGGTGGTTACCCCTCTCCAGCCTTGAGTGAATGTCATCTTGGGGGAGTGTGCTCTTCAGTATTTATATTAGTTGTTGATAGAGCCTGGTAGCATACCTAGTGGTACTGCATTATTAATACTGTTGGCTTACCTGGCTACCCAATGTTTAGCAATGTGTTTCTTGTTAGTCCTGTGGTAGAATTTATAGAATGTTTTAATGTCATCAGAAGAGTGTACAGATTAGTCACATACTGAATTTAATTGATAATTGTTTTCTCTTTTTCTATTTAAGATTTTTAGTTGTGTATGTTGAGAGACAGGGGAGGTGGGAAGTTAAAAATTCTTTGCACCAAGTCTGTTTGTGGTTAAAAAGAAGCTTCATTATTAAATCTGGTCTCACCATACTGAAATTCGTCCTCTGAACTTGATTTACTTTAAATTTTTGGATTGTTAGTTTTAATATCATGTAATAGTTGTGAGGACTTTTTTTTTTGAGTCATTATCTCACTTTGTCATCCATGCTGGAGTGCAGTGGCATATCACAAATGCCACAACCATGACCCCCTGGGCTCCACCTCAGCCCCTCAAGTAGCTGGGACTACAAGTACATACCACCAGGCCTGG
>NW_007158669.1:0-720 GCF_000164805.1 Carlito syrichta | reverse complement strand
AGGAAAGATAGAAAGAAGGAAGGAAGGAAGGAAAGAAAGAAAGAAAGAAAGAAAGAAAGAAAGAAAGAAAGAAAGAAAGGAAGGAAGAAAGGAAGGAAGGATTTGGTAGGAATTTACATTAAAATATTGAATCCAAATTCTTTAATTTTTTTAGCCAGTTTCCCTCTGTTACCCATGCTGGAGAGGAATGCCATGCTCACGGCCACCACAGCCTCAGTCTGCTTGACTCAGGCGATTCTTCTGCCTTGGTCTTCCGACAAGCTGGAACGATATGCTTTAACCTACAAAGTAGCTGGACATACAGGCATGTACCACCAAGTCCAGCTAGTTGTTTTATTTGTCGTAAAGCAGAGGTTTTGCCTAGTTGCCCAAGCTGGTTCAAACCGCTTTGTCCAGGCAATAGTCTCACCTCTGCCTGCCAAAATGCTGACATGACAGGCCTGAGCCACTTTACCCAGTTAAATCAGACATTTAAAAAAAAAAAACAGGGCCGGATGTGGTGGCTGTCACCTGTCATCCCTGCACTTTGGGAGGCTAAGGTGAGGATCACCTGATTCCAGGAGTTCAAGATCAGCTGGGCAATTTTGTTAGACATCGCCTTGATGTGTGACATTGCATGATTCCAGGTGTTTTAGAAAAGTTTGGGATATTTAGTGAGATACCATTTCTACAATAAAAATTTAAAAAAATCAACTAGGCATGATGATACACACCTGTAGT
>NW_007158668.1:0-739 GCF_000164805.1 Carlito syrichta | reverse complement strand
AAAAAAAAAGACTACTTCGTTTAAGGACTCACTGAATGGTCACTTATCCTTGGAGAAATTTTTAGATAGGTGTGAACACGTGGTTCTCTTCACTTTTGGGGAATGAAATCCACCATGTCTACTTCATTTGGCAAAGCACTGTACACAAGTGCGTGAAGCCCACGGATTGCTCAGTAGTCAAGGTGGCTCCCATTATGATGTCAAAGTTCTGAGGCTGATGTCATAAATGTCAATATGACATGCTTGTTTCCCTGACTTTTCTTACCCCTTTCAATGTAAAAATTACCCTTTTAGTCAATCTACAGATTCAATGAAATAACCATTAAGTTAACATCAGTCTTCTCAGACCGGGAAATCACAATAAAGAATTCATATGAAACCATAAACAATAATGAATACCAAAGAATCTTATCAAAAAATCAAAGTAGGAGCTATCGGAGTTCCAGACGTCAAACTTTACTATATGTTTACAGTAATCAACACAACCTGGTATTGGTTCAAGAATAAGTCCATACCTCAATTGATCAGGACAAAGAATGGATTCCTCAAATTCTCAACCAACACATCTTTGAAAAAACCTCTAAGACCCACTGGGTAATTGATAACATATTCAGTAAATGGTGCAGGTAAAAGACTGACAACATGCACAGGATTGAACAGGACACCTATTTATCACCCATGCACAGTAACTCTAAATGGATCAAAGCCTAAAGGTAAAATACCAAATTATAGTAATCTT
>NW_007158667.1:0-729 GCF_000164805.1 Carlito syrichta | reverse complement strand
GGAGAAATTTTAGATAGGTGTGAACACATGGTTCTCTTCACTTTTGGGGAATGAAATCCACCATGTCTACTTCATTTGGCAAAGCACTGTACACAAGTGCGTGAAGCCCACGGATTGCTCAGTAGTCAAGGTGGCTCCCATTATGATGTCAAAGTTCTGAGGCTGATGTCATAAATGTCAATATGACATGCTTGTTTCCCTGACTTTTCTTACCCCTTTCAATGTAAAAATTACCCTTTTAGTCAATCTACAGATTCAATGAAATAACCATTAAGTTAACATCATTCTTCTCAGACCGGGAAATCACAATAAAAAATTCATATGAAACCATAAACAATAATGAATACCAAAGAATCTTATCAAAAAATCAAAGTAGGAGCTATCGGAGTTCCAGACGTCAAACTTTACTATATGTTTACAGTAATCAACACAACCTGGTATTGGTTCAAGAATAAGTCCATACCTCAATTGATCAGGACAAAGAATGGATTCCTCAAATTCTCAACCAACACATCTTTGAAAAAACCTCTAAGACCCACTGGGTAATTGATAACATATTCAGTAAATGGTGCGGGTAAAAGACTGACAACATGCACAGGATTGAAACAGGACACCTATTTATCACCATGCACATTAACTCTAAATGGATCAAGCCTAAAGGTAAAATACCAAATTATAGTAATCTTAGAAAATGCAGGATACACCCTTAGGGAAACTGGAACCAGAAAG
>NW_007158666.1:0-816 GCF_000164805.1 Carlito syrichta | reverse complement strand
TTTTAGATAGGTGTGAACACATGGTTCTCTTCACTTTTGGGGAATGAAATCCACCATGTCTACTTCATTTGGCAAAGCACTGTACACAAGTGCGTGAAGCCCACGGATTGCTCAGTAGTCAAGGTGGCTCCCATTATGATGTCAAAGTTCTGAGGCTGATGTCATAAATGTCAATATGACATGCTTGTTTCCCTGACTTTTCTTACCCCTTTCAATGTAAAAATTACCCTTTTAGTCAATCTACAGATTCAATGAAATAACCATTAAGTTAACATCATTCTTCTCAGACCGGGAAATCACAATAAAGAATTCATATGAAACCATAAACAATAATGAATACCAAAGAATCTTATCAAAAAATCAAAGTAGGAGCTATCGGAGTTCCAGACGTCAAACTTTACTATATGTTTACAGTAATCAACACAACCTGGTATTGGTTCAAGAATAAGTCCATACCTCAATTGATCAGGACAAAGAATGGATTCCTCAAATTCTCAACCAACACATCTTTGAAAAAACCTCTAAGACCCACTGGGTAATTGATAACATATTCAGTAAATGGTGCGGGTAAAAGACTGACAACATGCACAGGATTGAAACAGGACACCTATTTATCACCATGCACATTAACTCTAAATGGATCAAGCCTAAAGGTAAAATACCAAATTATAGTAATCTTAGAAAATGCAGGATACACCCTTAGGGAAACTGGAACCAGAAAGAAATTCCTCTTCAGAGACATAAATATCCATACCTTAAGAAGTAAGTTAGACTAGTGGGACCTCATCAAATTAATATACTTCTGAAAAAAAAAGG
>NW_007158665.1:0-773 GCF_000164805.1 Carlito syrichta | reverse complement strand
ACACAATGAATAGAATTTCATTTTACTTGGCATCTGCTTTCCAGAGCAGGGAGTTCAAAGCACATTGTGCACATTTCATTCATCTTCTCAGCATCCTCAGGTTAGTACAATAAGTCCTTCTACTTTCTGGAGTGTTCCATCCTCTTTGATCTGCTGACCTTCCTTCTCCCCATTCCCAACTCCTCTCCAGCCACAGCTAGCTTTTCTCTACTCATTTATTCCTTCCTTTGTCATTTTCTTTTTTACAATGAGTGTATTCTTTAACACGGTCTGATTTACTGGCCATATTCTGCCAGCTGAGGACTACCAAGTAAAATAGTCAGTCATTGGCTTATGGTAGATAGTTTTAATAGCTTAACTATCCAGTGAAATGTATAAATGACATGTAGGTCTGAAAAGAAGGTTCTGTCAATATTACTTTTTTTTAAATTTAGCATAAGATTCTAAACACATATTACTACACATGATATTTTTGGCATCAAATATCATTGACAAATAACAAGATTTAAAGAAATATAATATTTGAATATAGATTGGCATGGACTTTCCAAAAACTCACTATAATTTATTCCTTCTTGCAATACACTGAGGGTCTGTGTCACCCCCAAATTCAGGCATTGAAACCCTACCTCCAGTTTGATGGCATTTGTAAATGAAGGCTTTAGAGAGAATTTGGGCTTGATTAGTTATGAGGGTGGACCCTCAAGATGAGATTAATGCACTTATAAAAGAGAAAAGGCTGGGTGCAATGGCTTAAGATTGTAATCTCAACA
>NW_007158664.1:0-4109 GCF_000164805.1 Carlito syrichta | reverse complement strand
CCAGCTGAGGACTACCAAGTAAAATAGTCAGTCATTGGTTTATGGTAGATAGTTTTAATAGCTAAACTATCCAGTGAAATGTATAAATGACATGTAGGTCTAAAAAGAAGGTTCTGTCAATATTACTTTTTTTTTAAATTTAGCATAAGATTCTAAACACATATTACTACACATGATATTTTTGGCATCAAATATCATTATGACAAATAACAAGATTTAAAGAAATACAATATTTGAATATAGATTGGCATGGACTTTCCAAAAACTCACTATAATTTATTCCTTCTTGCAATACACTGAGGGTCAGTGTCACCCCCAAATTCAGGCATTGAAACCCTACCTCCAGTTTGATGGCATTTGTAAATGAAGCCTTTAGGAGAGAATTTGGGCTTGATTAGGTTATGAGGGTGGACCCTCAAGATGAGATTAATGCACTTATAAAAAGAGAAAAAGGGCTGGGTGCAATGGCTTAAGATTGTAATCTCAACACTTTGGGAGCCTGAAGCAAGAGGATTGCCTGAGCCTCCCGGTTCAAGATCAGCCTGGAAAACATGGTAAGACACCATCTCTCCAATAAATAAAAAAATTAGCCAGGTGTAGTAGCGCATGCCTGCAATTCTGGCAACTTGGAAGGCTGAGGCAGAAGGATCACCTGAGCCCAGCAGGTCAACTCTGGGGTGGCCATGAGTGTGCCACCGCATACCATCCTGGATGACAGAGTGAGATGCCAACTCAAAGAGAGAAAGAGAGAGAGAGAGAGAGGAGAGAGAGAGAGAGATGGATCTCTTTCTCTGTCATGTGAACTCACAGCAAGAAGACTGCAAAACCTGAAGAGAGCCCTCTCCATTAACTGAAACAGACAGTACCTTGAACTTGGACTTCTCTTCCTAAACGACTATGAGAAATAAATTTGTGCTATGAAAGTCACCTAGTCTGTTGTATTTGGGTACAGCAGCCTGAGTTGACAAGATACTCCCCAACCCAGCTTTGGTTGTCCTTTCTATGTTTGCAGTAATCATTCCCTAAAGCTCTTTGTAAGGTCGGCCCTCTGTCTCTGTGCTGTTATGGTTTCAAAAGGATTGTCCACAGTAGGAACATTTGTTCAGCATGAGAGTTTTCCACTTGGGCCCTGTTGTTTATGCTTCTGCTGGTCTCCAGCAGTCACTTGGCACCAAATCCCTTCCCTTCATCACCTTGCTTTATCAGACAGATGGCCTGCACTCATTCTGCGAACACTAGTAGCTCTGCAAGGCCAGTAAGAGTGTTTGACTTTCAAAGTTGTCACTTACTGGACCTTCATATTTTTGAAGCCAAATTAATGTCTCAGCCATTGTGTTCTGATTTTATTTTCCTCCTGGGCCTGTGTATTCCTAAGACACCTCCTCATCATGTACACACATGACTTATTTTTCCTCATTAAGGAGACTTGAGGGACCATTCTCACAAATACCAGCTTAGTGAGGCACTAGCTTTGATTTTAAAATGGCTTAGCAAAGAGCGGCAGATATGTATCCACATCAGAGGACATTAACTTCCTTTCTACCCATTTTACAGGGTATTTACTTCCTTTCCCAAATTTCTTAAAGGGCCCCTGCCCATAATTGTTAAAAACAAAACAAAAATTAAAATTGTGCTTTCTGGTTATACGCTTTTTCCTTTTTTTTATCTTTTGAGTTGGAGTCTCACTCTGTTGCCCAGGCTGGTGTGCAGTGGCACACTCACAGTCATCCCAACATCAACCTGCCAGGCTCAGGCGATCCTTCTTCAGCCTTCCCAGTAGCCAGAACTACTGGCTCATGCTACCACGCTCTGCTAGTTTCTTGATTTATTGTAGAGACAGGTCTCTCCAAGTTGTCCAATTGGGTCTCGAACCCACAGGCTCAGGGATTCCACTCACCTCAGCCTCCCAAAGTACTGGGCTTACAGGCTGAGCCACCGAGCCACCGAGCCTGGCCTGGTTATATACTTTAAACAAGAACAAAATAAACATACATTAAATTATAAGACATCAGACTAAAAAATATTAACTCACAAAATGTTAAATGCATCTTCTTCACTACTGTCAAAGGAGAGAAGACTCTACTGGGACTTAGTTGCACACAAAAATCAGTGTATTTGTTAGGATGTCTTTGCTTACAAGAGAAGTCTGATTCAAATGGTCTTGAACAATACTTATCACCTCACACTTCTGGAACTCCATGGGTAGGATGGGCTCCAGGCATAGGAAAATCAGGACCTCAGGGCTCTTCTCCTGGTCCCTTCCCTTCTTGGTTTCAAATTGACCCTCACCTTGTTACAAGATGGTTGTCAATAGAAATTGTGCCAAACAAATAGACAATGCTTTTTCTTTTCTTTTTTTTTGAGTTGGAGTCTCACTCTGTCGCCCAGACTGGAGTGCAGTGGCCGCTCCTGGCCACTGCAGCCTCGACCCACTGGGCTGGGGCGATCCTTCTGCTTCAGCCTTCCAAGTAACTGGAATTACAGACATGTGCTACCACGCCTGACTGAGTTTTTGATTTCTTGTAGAGATGAGGTCTCGGCAAGTTGCCCACGCGGGTCTCGAACCTGCAGGCTCAGGCAATCCACTCACCTCAGCCTCCCAAGGCACAAGATTACAGGGTGAGCCACCGAGCCCAGCTGATAATGCTTTTTCATTGGGAGGTGGGGATGAGAGATGCAGCAGAATCCACTCTTCTGTGGAGTAGGGCAAGGGGAAAATTGAAGTGAGCATAGAATCCAAGTGAACTCCAGGACAAAGGCTTGGGACAGACAGAGGATGGGAGAGGAGAGAAGGAAAGCTACATGGACAGAGTTAGAAAGAGGACTTTTCTTAATCTTGCATTGGAAGAGGAGAAGCACTTCAGAGCATCAGTCATGCATGTGAGATATACTGACAGCAAGAGAAATGAGAAGGAAAATTTGAAAGAAGTTGGGAGTGTTATAAATTTACACTCCTTTGGTGTTTTCATGAAAGACTGCAAATTGAGATTTACAGTGATTTTCAGTGATTCTGGTTGCTGGAGTACAACAGATACTGAAGTTTGGTTTGCTCAACACTTCCATTTCCAGCTCTATTACAGAAAGTTTAACCATATAATTTATCATTCCAAGGCACTGGAGGCTAAAAGGAAACCTACGAATGATTATGTGAGTGTTCCCAGTGTAAACTAGGACTACCGCAGGCATATCAAGACGTGATTTATTCTAATAAATACAATTTTAGTCAAAAATGCTTCTATAGCAGCTGGAAAGTGAGATACTCAGACCCTCTAATTCCATTGCATATAGGGTGGCCAAGTTTCATATTTCTGGTCCATGAGATGGAAGCAGAAATCCCTGAAAAGGACTCCCTCCCAAAATAAATCAACACCAGAGAAGAGACAAGGCTTCTGCCCCATTCTCCCTGGCTAGATCAGAGACATGGTACCTGGAGATGCATCAGCTATGTCATGACCATTAGAGTAAAAGCTAAATATCCAGGATAGTGAAGAGAAAGTTGGAAAGATCCTGGGATATTGATGATTTCATAAAACTGCCACACAGGCATGGTCAGGTTACCTCCAGACTGCTTGTAACATGAGAAAAATTAACCCTAACTTGGAATGTAGATACTATTCACCTCACAGGGCAGTTGTGCAAGTTAAATAACATTATAATAATTCAACTCTTTATAGCGTAGGTGAACACATAATAAATGCTCAAAAGCTGGTCCCTGTGGCTATAATTATTAACTCATTTTAACTTGCATGAGTTTCTTTTCTTCTAGAGGAGGGGGTAGTTGGGGAAGGTTATAAAGTAACAATAAGAAATGTAAAATTGTCTATTTCTATAGGCATGGTTAAACTAGACATCATATAATGAGACTGCATGCAGAACTCAATTTTCTATACTTGGAAACTAAATTGCTTCTACCCAGTAGAAAGAGCTGACACTGTGAACAATGACAGACAGCTTGTTACATATATATTTGCTCCAGGGTTCAAAGGCTGTGCATTTACTGTAGTAAATGAGTGCGTGGGAGATGTTGATCTCACAGATGCAACGAAATTTCCCCATAATTGTATACAGAAAGGAGTCATTTGGTTTTAGAAACCTAGAAATATGTATAA
>NW_007158663.1:0-765 GCF_000164805.1 Carlito syrichta | reverse complement strand
TTGAGGATCTATAGAATAAAGCTAACCTTAGAAATTTCATGTTCCCACTTTTTGCTAATTGCGGTTTTGGCTTTAGTACAATTACAGTTTGCATTTGGGTTTATTTTAGAAGCCTTATTGTTGATGATCAGCCTTATATATTAGGATTAAGAATTAGAAACTTTTGTAGAAATTAAGATAGATACATAGGATTTTTGAATAGCCATATTGTTAAGAGATTGTAATCAATTGTTCCTAGAAATGGCCCAGGGTGAACTTTTGGACTAGGCCACATTCTTTAGGAACTGGTTTGAGCTATAATTAAGAGTTTTCATAGTGTATGTAGAATTAGCACAGAATAGAAAGGTATTAGGATTTAAGTCATTCATTAGGTATTGGGTATGCTTAAGTTTTAGAAGTTATTGATTATTAGGATTTTATGATGCTAGAATTTTTGAATTGCCTTCTAGGAGCATAACCCAAGCATAAGGAACAGTGAGATAATTTTCGGATTGTCCTTCCTCATGCTTGGGAAAATGCCTGGTGGGTGGGGGATGCCCCTCATCCACCTGACTTTGTGTTCACGTGAAAGTCTTGTGATTTGATTGGGATTGTCCTTCCTCATGCTTAAGGAAACACCTGACTTGTGGAGGGATGTGTCTCATCCACCTGGCCTTGTGTTCACGTGAAAGTTTTGTGATTTAACATGTGAAAATTTGGAATAAAAGACTCACGGTTGGTCCCAGTAAATGGCTTTGGCTCAGTTCACTGAACAGCTGTCCATTT
>NW_007158662.1:0-1131 GCF_000164805.1 Carlito syrichta | reverse complement strand
TTCTCTTTATGTCTCCAGAATAATAGCCAATACTGCCCCACCTTCCAGGGACCCTCTAAATCTCTGCAGGGGCTGGTCCCCCATTAATTGTGCCCAACGTGGGGCCCCTGGATAGGTAAGTCTTTTTCATGTTTCAGGGTGGCTAAGATCTTACCCAGGGTGCTGCAGACCCCTCTGTTGAGACAGGCAGAGTGAGGATGGGTAAGTAAGTTTTTGTGAAGGCAGAGCCGTGATCTAATCATGGGCCAGAGTGAATCTAGGAATGTAAAATATTCATCACTATTTTAATGAATACTTCCGTCTAAACATGGAGCTAAAGCTTCTTCTAATCTAGCTCGTTTTCTACATTTTGTGCAGTAATAATGTTAATTAAACATGCTTTATATCCACAGCATGATTATGATAATTTTACTTCCAAAAAGGCTGCTAATGATGATGATGATGTAGAAACTTTTATCTTCGCTGCAGACTTGGCTCCCCCGGTTATAATCACAATGTAAATTATCTACACAGGATGAAGTTGAACCCGAGGCAGGAGCTGATAGATTTCATATCAGTGCTCTTTTGGCCAACACTGCGCCTTCCCTCCCACAGGCTGCTCCTTTCAATGCTGAAGTCCTAAAGTCAAAAAATTTGCCTAATAATGCTGGTAATGACCATATGGCTCCTGTCTTTCCTCGTTATGCAGGCAGTACAAGTTGAAGCAGAAAAAGAAGGAGATTTTAGTTTCACAGCTTCCTTCCCAATTTTATCCCGATGCTGATGGAGTGGATCAAGTTCACTGGGAAACATTGCCGTATAAATTGGTAAGATAGTTATGGGAGGCAAGCTCAAAGTATGGTCCTCTTGCACCTTATATAGTTACTACTTTAAATCAATTTGCCTCTCGATGGATGACTCTCACAGATTGGCAGCAATTAACACAAAGCTGTTTGTCCGGAGGTGCTAATTTGCTGTGGAAAACTGAGTATGAGGATCAATTTAGAAGTCAAATGGACCAGAATTTAAATCGACCTGCTCGGTCATTCATTATTTCTCATGATATGCTCTTTGGGACTGGTATGTATACCCAATGGCTAATCAAATTTCTCTACCCAAGATGTTTGTTTCAGTAAATCATTGTGCTGTCAC
>NW_007158661.1:0-824 GCF_000164805.1 Carlito syrichta | reverse complement strand
GCAGATGTCGAACCCGCGGGCTCATGCAATCCACTCACCTCAGCCCCCCAAAGTGCTGGGATTACAGGCTGAGCCACCAAGCCCGGCTTCTCTCTCTATTTTTCTTCAGGCTCTTTCTCTTGGTATTTGACCAGTAAAGTTCTTGAGTAGTTTAGGATTTGGGAAGCTGAAGCCTGAAAACCAATATTCAGCTTTTAACACTGTTCATCCTGGAGGCAGTAGCTTGCTCTCTTGAGGTGATTGTTAAAGCACCCATCACCCAGAAGGAGAGCCAGAGAGGAGAGAGAGAAGGAGAAAACACTGAAGAACAAATCAGTCTTAAAATAAAAAAAAAAATCACTTCAACACAAATAGAATAAGCGATAGAAGATAGTTTTTCTTTTAGGAAAACCATAAGAGGGAGCAGAAAAGGCCAGAACAAAAACTAAACGTATTTCAATGAATAATTCTAGATATTAATTAACATTGTTGCTTTTGTCTTTAATAAATTGCATATCAGTATGCATGGTAGGGTGCAGCTTCAGGTTTTTTTAAGTTTGTCCAAGTTCTTATTTTTCAGTTTCAGGCAGTCTCATGCACTCTTTCTAAAGATGACTAACCAGTGGGCTCATAGAATTGGGGAAAGTTAGATGATAAAATAAAATTGAATGAATCAGAGAGTTGGCTAAGATTAAGTTAAGATTTAAGTGATGCTGCATTTTCTACCAAAGAAATGATTCTTTCCACCGTATTGAAGTAAGAAAAATGAGACATTTCTGGTAACCAATGGATGTCATGCCACCAAATGTATATTTACTGCCTAAGTGTTTCTTTTATATTTCCAC
>NW_007158660.1:0-1501 GCF_000164805.1 Carlito syrichta | reverse complement strand
GATTACAGGCTGAGCCACCAAGCCCGGCTTCTCTCTCTATTTTTCTTCAGGCTCTTTCTCTTGGTATTTGACCAGTAAAGTTCTTGAGTAGTTTAGGATTTGGGAAGCTGAAGCCTGAAAACCAATATTCAGCTTTTAACAATGTTCATCCTGGAGGCAGTAGCTTGCTCTCTTGAGGTGATTGTTAAAGCACCCATCACCCAGAAGGAGAGCCAGAGAGGAGAGAGAGAAGGAGAAAACACTGAAGAACAAATCAGTCTTAAAATAAAAAAAAAAAAATCACTTCAACACAAATAGAATAAGCGATAGAAGATAGTTTTTCTTTTAGGAAAACCATAAGAGGGAGCAGAAAAGGCCAGAACAAAAACTAAAAGTATTTCAATGAATAATTCTAGATATTAATTAACATTGTTGCTTTTGTCTTTAATAAATTGCATATCAGTATGCATGGTAGGGTGCAGCTTCAGGTTTTTTTAAGTTTGTCCAAGTTCTTATTTTTCAGTTTCAGGCAGTCTCATGCACTCTTTCTAAAGATGACTAACCAGTGGGCTCATAGAATTGGGGAAAGTTAGATGATAAAACAAAATTAGAATGAATCAGAGAGTTGGCTAAGATTAAGTTAAGATTTAAGTGATGCTGCATTTTCTACCAAAGAAATGATTCTTTCCACCGTATTGAAGTAAGAAAAATGAGACATTTCTGGTAACCAATGGGATGTCATGCCACCAAATGTATATTTACTGCCTAAGTGTTTCTTTATATTTCCACTCTTTTTTTTTTTTTGGAGTGGGAGTCTCACTCTGTTGCCCAGACTGGAGTGTAGTGGCCGCTCCCGGCCACCGCAGCCTCGACCTGCTGGGCTCCAGCGATCCTTCCGCCTCAGCCTTCCAAGTACCTGGAACTACAGGCATGAGCTACCATGTTCGGCTAATTTCTGATTTATTGTAGAGATGAGGTCTCACCAAGTTGCCAAGGCGGGTCTCAAACCCTTGGGCTCAGGCAATCCACTCACCTCAGCCTTCCAAAGTGTGGGATTATAGGCTGAGCCACCGAGCCCGGCTAACATTTACATTTTGGCAATAAAGACCTCGGATAAGTGTGCACTTCATTTATAATGTTCTGCTGATGCGGAAACCAACAGATCAAACATTTTATTCCATCTTGAAAATACCTTGGACAATTGTAATTTTAGCACTAAGTTTCATGTTTCCTAACTGGAAAGTTAGTGCTCAGCGAATTTCAATGCCTCTCTCTATTGTCTCATAAGAAGCCAAGAAGGCTGGACTTCAATTCACATGAGGACATGTATTCACTTTGAGTGTCACCATGAAGTCACACTGGTAGTCATTTGCAATTATGTTGAATGATAGAAAGCAGAGACTGGCATCAGGAGACCCAGGTCACAGTCTCTCCTCTGTCTCTAGTCAATCCCTTAACTACTCTAGCTTCAGTTTCTTTATCTATACAATGATAAGTTGGTTTAGATCAAGAGTCAGAAGTG
>NW_007158659.1:0-11593 GCF_000164805.1 Carlito syrichta | reverse complement strand
TTTTCTAGGTATACTAGAGATCACAATTTGGGACAAAGATCTCAGAGAACCAGATGCTAGGAACCACAGGTGTCTCTTACATGATAATTTTCATAAAAACGAGCTTTGTAATTTCTCCATTAATTTTATATTGCGAGATATAAAGAAATAATCTTACAAAATGCATTTCTACATTTAGAGTGCACTTTATAGCTTGCCTACTAGGTTACATTGTGTGTGTCTGCGTGTATGAGAGAGCAGAAAAAGAGAGGGAGAGAGAGGGAGGTGTTAAGATTTACCTGATGGTGTGGTTTAATACTAACTAACTATTTAGTTTAAATTTCTTCCAGGCTTAAATATCTGTGGTTTATCCAAAGCAAATTGTCTTCTTTGTTTGCATTTCTCTTTTTCCAGGTACTCAGGATCTTGAAATGATCGTTCTTTCTTTTTGAGTTAGTTATCTTAAAAGCTCAGGGACAAATTGGGAGTTATGTTAGTAATACAATAGGCTTTATGGCATGATTTCCATAAGCCACCAGATCTATTGCTTTTTCTCATTCTTATTTTTCTTTGATTTCCATTATCTTTTTTATTAATATTTTCCAGCTGTACCATATCCACATAACTTATATAAAATCCCTTTAAGAGCAGCAAATCAGCAAGTGTGTGTGTAGTATTAAACTTCATCTGATCGTATTTTTCATTATCAAATTTTTTCTAAAAGAGTGCTTCTTTGCAGTGAATAGTATTTCTTTTTCACCACAGGTGAGGTTAAATTTAAAGATCAAAAGATTTTCTGACTTCAAAGATCATCTGAAGCATCCTTTTATCTCTAGAGTTTTACCCCCAAATTGTTACAGATCAACAGCCATGTATTTTGCTGACGTTTATGTTTTGATAGACAAAGGATGTTACCTATTGGCTTTACATAAGGACACTCACCTAGGGATAATAAGATCAGAGAAAAATTATACCCGATGCAGTTAAACAGACAAGAAAGGTTGTATTCAAGTTTACTGCAACAGGGGTCAAGACTAGATTAACTGGAGAGGGAGACTGATCCCAGCTCTGCTGGATCAAAAGGCAGGAGGGTTTTTAAGCACTTGGGGTGAGGAAGGGGGAAGGTACTGGAGGATTATGGGGATAGGTTGGTGAATGGGATCTGTAAATGCTAGTTGGTACTTTTTGAAGTTAGGTTCCTACTCTCCCACAGAGATTGGGTGATAGAGACATTATCTTTTTTGATGACCACACTTCAAGGGGATGGCTACCAGGGCCTTGAGAAAGGTATTTCTGGGTTGTAAAACTCACAAGGGGCTGGGAGGTGATCTAGATCTCAAAGGAATGGGACAGAGGAAGAAATTGCAATTACAAGCTTTCTAAAGTAAATGTTCTAAGGAAAGGAAGGTCAGGTGTCTAAAGTCAGGAAGAAACCTGTCTAAAGTTTAGTAAAGCTAGGGAGAAACTTAGTCCATCTCCATGAGTAGCCAATCTACCTCAGTAGACAACACTATAATAGTTTTACCATACATTTAGACCAATAGAAGGAGGTAGCTTGGTCTTTTCAAAGATGTATTTTAATATTTAGAGCATACATTTTAAGGATAGTGCAATGATTTACATGTGGCATTATCCCATCCCTCTCTATAGTTGTTCTACCTTCTTCCCTAGTGGTCAAAACCTACTCTTAGCTCTGCTGAGATTTCCTGAGTCTATCTTCAGTCACCACTACCCACACTTAGTCTCAGGTAGTCACTGCATCTTGAAGCTTCAGTTGCTAAATTTACCTAACTTGGCAATTTTATATCCAAGACATTCAAGCAGTCATTTCAGGGTTGTTCTGAGAAATGAAATGCACATGCATGGTCCCTGGAAAGTAATAGTTAAGAGGTATGTTTTTCATTGGTTTAATCTTTTATACAATTTTTTCAACTCTTACTAGCCCTGCAACCCTTCTTCTTCTTGTTACAGGCTTCCATCTTGTTTCCTTGTCTCCCACCCAGCATCTCTGCTAACAGCAGCATGCCCATCTCTGTGCTCATGAGCCCAGCAGTAACACTGTCTTTGCTCTCCTAATCTGCCCCTAGCTCTGTCAACTTGTACACACACACATCCCAGTTCTGATTCCCTCCTACAATTCTACACTCCTTAGCACTGAGGAAGGAAAGATAGACCAGTCCCATGAGTTACAACAGCAGAATCATTCCTGGCATTTGTAGATTAACAGAGGTACTGTCGGGTCCTTGGTACATCCTACACCTGAACAAACACTCACAGAGTCCTGGGATTCTGACAGTAAGGAGAAGACAAAGAAAGGCAGACACAAGACAGAAAAAAACTACAAAATTACCAATGGTGCCAAGAAAACAAGTGGAGAAACAGAATGAGAAGTAGATTAAAAACTAAAGGTAGGAGAGAGGTTTTGTTTGTGTTTTATTCTGTTTTGTTTTGCTTTCAAGAACTCAAGGCTTGGAAAGAAAGTGGAGGGACAGTACTCGGTGATAGTTGCCTTGGGGAAGCACAGGAGAATGGACATTCTAGTAGGAAGAGACTATAAAGCTCCCAACAATAAAGCATCTAAATAGTCCCCCCCCTTTTTCATTTCTTCAGGTCTCCACTTCTATACATGCCTGTTGGCAAAATAACTCAATCCTTGGTTTACTGAACGAAGTAAGGCTCTTGAGAACATTTCTGTCTTGCCTAAATCCCTCCTTCAATCTGTTCTTGTACTTATTCTCTTCAACATGCCTCCCATTTCAAAGGAATATCTTACCCAATTATTTGAGAGGTATTCCTTCAATTCTCTTTCATCCCTTATTCCTCTTCTTTTTCTTCAACTTTCTGTTCCTATAATTAGCATCCTTTCTTTTTAGAAGCAATATCCACTATGTGCTCAGCAGAGTAAAAAAATGTCAGCCGAATACATATAGCAACTCTGTTCTAAATATTCGAGAAACTATTACTATGATCTTGTATAATGTGCACTAAGAATAGTTTAATATATGTAAAATAAAAATGATAGACTAAGGGGAGTAAGTACACGGGAACAATGTCACATTACCTGTGCCCACTCTGCCATGACAATAACTTCATGAACATTTGATAATAACGGATAGACTGAATAATGACCCAAATAAAATTTTAATATTCTTTCACTTTAAGCCTATTCAGTGCTTATTATGACTAGTCTTTTAAAAGGATAAAATAGTACTTCCCATTATTCACATAAGAATTACATTATTGTGAATACTATTGTGCAATTATTCCATACTCTTCTGTGATACTCAAGCAGCTCCAAATAGTCAATATAAAATGGGATTTTGGATGATGATGAAGTCACATAACAAAAATCTGGGATGATTCAGAGAGAATATTCATTACTAGGAGACAACAAAAATTTGTTTATGGAAGAATTGGTCACAGAGAAAAAATTGGCATTTTTTCAGTGAAATCGGTACATTTTTCCCTTTAAATTTGTAATGACTTGTATCTAATGCATATTTAATTCATGGATCACTGCTGCAGTATTGTGTCAGTATGTACTTAGGGAGTCTTCAATGTATGGATCGCTACAGTGACATCCTGTAATGGTCTCTCATCTATCAAGTTAATGCATATTATCATAGAACACTAACAAGGGTTATTGATAAGATACTCCACAACCTATACTTTACAAGGAATTGCTGGCAAGTCCTTAAAATTATCAGTAATAAAATTAACAAAAACCAGAGTTAGTTGCTAAGACATTTTAGAAAAAATATTCATAAAACATGAGCTTTCTCTAATTTCACTCTATGTTTACTTAGGTGACCCTTTTGCCTTAACCTTGATTGTATCCTAAATTCTATTTTATTGTAATGTATTTTTAACTCTGTTGCTTCTTTTGTCAATTAACGTGGATCATTTTATTAGGTTGTTTTATATAAATAAACTGATATGAGGCTGAGTAACTAGGAAGTGGGAGGCCTGGTGAATTATAAACTCCAAGATGACTATATGTGGTAAACAGAGTTTAATGCCCATCTCCCCTCCTCCAGGCAATGGCAAGATATTCTACTCCATATTAAGTTGAGAATTTCTGCTGACATATCATTATTATTAAAAGATATTCATAAGCCTCCTTTTCATACAGAAAGTACAGCAAAGATTCTATTTGATAACGCATGTGGTGCATTTTAAATTCCTCATAAAGTTAAATTCAGGCTGTTTTCAATTGATAGTAAATCAAGAAAAAAGTTTATATTATTAAAATGACAATCAATAAGTCATAAAATATATATATAAGACAATATATAACACTCTTCCCATTTGTCTTCACTCATTTGTATCATATCTGACTCTTATTTCATGTTTATAAGACAAGATCTATATTACTCCTATTCATTAATAAAAACAAGAGAACAAACAAACATGATAAAAAGGAGAACAAACAATTCATACAACAACATAGATGGATCTAAAATGAATTTTTAAGTAAAAGAAGAAATAAGTCAAACACAAAAGTCTACATACTTGTGATTCTCTGTATATGATATTCTGAGAAAGGTAAGACTTAAAGAATGAAAAACAGATTGGTGGTTGCTAGAGGCTAGGTATGAGAAAGGGGTGGGAGCAAGCAGGATGAGCAAAAAATGAGATGATCAAATACTTCTCTTTTTCTTTTTTTGAGTCAGGGTCTCAGTCGGTTGGGCAGGTTGAATTGCAGTGGCATGATCATAGCTACCACAGCCTCTGCCTGCTGGGCTCAGGCAACCCTTTTGACCCAGCCTCCCAAGTAGCTGGGGTTACAGGTGTGCACCACTGTGTACAAATATTTGTTGTTGTGGTATTTTTACAGACAAAGTCTTGCTTTGCTGCCCAGACTGTCTTGAACTCTTGGGCTCAAGTCATCTTCCCATCTTGGCCTCCAAAAGTGCTGGCATCGTAGACATGAGCCACAAAACCCCACCTAATTTTGTATAATTATTATAGTGGTGAAAACATTATGCATTTTCCAAAAACATAGAACTTCCATTGCATCTGTAAAAGGAAGTAGGGGGATATATGAAGAACCATCGGGCTGAGAAAGCTGAAGCATATAAAACTTAAATAATATGGTCCTGTACACACAGGTAATAAGTGCAAGAACTTGGATTCTACCTTATTGGAAAAAACCTACTTCGTGAATCAAAATCCTACATATCATAACCCATTTATAAACTAATTTGATATTATTAAAAAAATTACCTGAAAACTCTTATTCAAGTCTTCTTTTGTCTTTAACATTTTGTACACTGCTGAAAATTACTTTTGTATCAACATTTTTTTTTTGGCTTACAGAAAAAAAAGCAAATCCCTAAATTCTATTTATTTTAGAATGTGCCTACTACGATTACCGTTCACTTTATAGATACACATGTGTATGTGTGGTTTTTAAATATTTTTATATATTTATTTATATTTGTACTAACCTTACTCATACACTGTATGTTTTGGTATCTCAGAAGTTCTGCATTTTTTTATTTTTGCATCAGTTAGATGCTTAATTGGTTTGACCTTGAATCCTATAATCCAAGTATCAGCAGAACAATTTCTACAAAGGACCAGGAAGTAAATATTTTCAGTTTTATGGGTCAGTTTTATTTGTACCTACTCAAATATTGCCATAGTAGGCAGCCATAGACAGAAGTGAAGGGATACTGGAAAATTTGGCCCACTGGGCTTAGATTGGCAGGTCCAGTCATGAACCTTAATATTATATAACCCACCTCACATATAATGAAAAGACTCTTATAATGCAGGGTGGATCTGAAATCATGGTGTGGTAGTTAGGAGCATAGACTCTGGATCCATGGTGTCTGCACTTATCACATGGTCTTTATCTAAATAATAGGAATTCTAATCATTTATTGCCAAGGATCATGAAAAATTACTCAATGTAAGTAATTAGAGAAATGCAAAATAAATTCACAAGGAGAAACCAACTTATATCAGTAAGAATGGCCAGTATTAAAAAGAAAAAGTCTAAAAACTACACATGTTGACGAGGATGTGGAGAAAAAGGAATGCTTGTACACTGTTAATGGGAATGTAAATTAGTACAACCTCTGGGGAAAATAGTATGGAAATTTTACATGGAACTCAAAATAGAACTACCATTTGATCCACTAGTCCTACTACTGGGTATCTCTTTCTAAAGAAAAATAAATTGTTTTGTAGAACAGAAAAAAAAATCACCTATTCTCATATGTTTATTGCAGCACTATTCACAATAGCAAATATACAGAATTGAAGTTAGTATCCATTAACGGGCAATGGGATAACAAAAATGTGAAGTATACACACCTTATGGAATACTACCCAGGTGTAAAACAAATGAAATTATGTATTTTGCAGCAACATGGATAGAACTAAAGGCAACAACAAAAGTTTAAAAATTCAGTAATACAAAATCAAATACCACATCTTATTACCTATACATGGGAGCTAAAGAACAAGTGCACATGGTCATACAAAGTGGAACAGACATTGCAGATGGCAAAAGGTGGAAGGGCTGTGGGGGATAAAGAAAAAAATACTACCTATTGGGTACAAGGTACACTAGTGGGGTGATGGGTGCACCAAAAGTTCAGACTTTATCACTGCGCATGTATAACAAAACTGTTTGTCTCCAAGTAATTTTTAAAAGAAAAGACAATAGAAAAATAAGATTTCTCCATCACAGAATTATAGTTAGCATAAAAATGAGTCAATATATATGAAATATTTAGTAAACTTCACAATATAAATGTACTATATAAGTGAATACAGCTATAAATATTATGATCGACAATTATTATTAGTTATTTGTATCTCATGCTTAGTATCTTATTAATATGAAGTGTTTGGTTTATTAAGTAAAATAAGCTGTTGAGTTTCTACTGTTACATTTCATAGATTTGCTTGTATCAGTTCATAGAGCTTCATATTACTTAAAATTGGGTTGACATATATGAGAACATATACATTTGTTTTCTCACCATGCCAAGTGGAATTTATTTCTGGAATGCTTGTATAACACAACTTACAAAAAGAAATGTATAATAAAAATCAAGTAAAATACCACATAAATGTTAAAAAAGTAGAAATATGTTATCTTCTTGATGTAGAAAAATTATCTGATAAAAGTTCACACCAATTCACAATAAAACACTAAAAGATAATTAAAAACAGAAGAAAACTTCTTCACATAATAAAGGCCATATATCAAAACACAAAGATAACATGATAACATGACACTCAGTGATGAAGTTTTAAGCTTTTCCCAAAAGATCAAGAACAAGACAAGGATGTGTTGTCTCACCGCTTCTATTCAAGATAGTGTTAAGAATTCTGAACACAGCAATTAAGCACAAAATACATGTTAAAGGTATTCTAACATGAGAGAAAAAAATAAAGTTAACTCTCTTCACAGAAGTAGGTTACATACAGATAACTCTAAAAGGTTCAGACACACACATACACACTCACATTGCTTTCAGAATTAATAAACTCAGCAATGTTGCAAGATACAAATTCAACATACAAAAGCCACGTGCAATTCTATACTTTCAAACAACAACCTGCAGGAATCACCAAGAAAACAATTCATTTACAATGGCAGCCAAAACAATAATAGTATAAAAACTTAACCAGGCAAAAGAATAGCTCACTAATAACTACAAAATATCGCTGACAGAAATTTAAGAGGATATAGGTAAATGAAAAAGAAATACGTTCGCTAGTTAAAAACCATATTTTAAGATGTCAATACTACCCAAAGTATCACAAATACAATGAAATCTCTATCAGAATTCAAATGCTTTTTATTCTGCAGAAATTAAAAAAAAAACCCTTCTAAATTTCATGTAGAATTGCATGAGACCCAAAATAGCCAAAACAATCTTGAAAAAAAGCTTATAAGCTTTCATATTTTCTACCTTCAAACTTTGCACAAAATTCTAATAACCATAACAGAGAGATACTAGTATAAAAACAGACATAGACATTCATAGAACAGAATGAACCACCTAAGAATCAGCAGACAAATATATTGGCAAATTCAATCAGTTGGAAGAGGGCAGTCTTTGACAGACAGTTCTCAGAAAATTGGATACGCTCACACAAGAGAATAAATTTGAACCCTTGTCGTGCACCATAAAATTTTTAACTTAAAACGGATAAAATACTTAAAGGTAAGAGTTGAAACTATAAACACCCTTAGATGAATACATAGAAGGAAAACTTCATGACAGTGAATTTTAATTATTTCTTGTACAAACCAAAAAACAGGCAGAAAAATACAGCAGACTTCATCAAAATTAAAAACTTTTGTGCGTCAAAGAGCATTCCCAACAGTGAAAATTAGCAACTCAAAATGTAAGAGAAAATGTTGAAATCATACTTTTAAAATGATCAACAGACATGACACAGTGTTTTAACCGCCAACAAATTGACAAACAATAAAAAAAACTCATTCAAAAAAGGGAAATTAACCTTGAATAGACGCTACTTCCAAAAAGAAATGCACATGGTCAATAAATACATGAAAACATGCACATCATCACTAAGCATTAGGGGAGTGTGAATCAAAACAACAATGAACAGCACACCTCATTTATTCAAGATGAATAAATTCTAGAGTCCTGCTGTACAACAGTGTTTACAGTTAACTTTCCTGTATGTACACTTAAAACTCTGTCTAGGTTTCCTGTTTTTGCTCTCATTACAGGAATAAGAACAAAAGAAAACAATACAAATAAGAAATAACGAGATTCCACTACACACCCACTATATAACCGTTATGAAAAAAGAAAGAATAAAATGCAAAAGAGCAAATGGTAAGGGAGACGTGAAGGAATTTGATCCATTTACAATTACTGATAATGTAAAATGGTGACTCTTCTATGGAAAAACCTATAGCTCTTTTCATTACGCATAACCTACTACAGAATCCAACAATTTCGCTTGTAGCAAATACCGAAAAAACAGGTGAGATTATTCAAGAAAATGAGAGCTTCTAAACTCACCGAGTAGGGTCAAGGTCCAGCATTGGCCTCACTGACGTTCCCTTCTGTGCTTTCAGGGCATCACATTGCAGGGCCTGCAGTGTGGCCAGGGCCCTGATCCCCGATTATCAGCTGGGCTGGTAACCTGGCTCAGAGGTCTTTGACGTGAGGGGCTGGCTCCGCGGTTGCCGTCGGCACTGGGGGCCCATCTCAGCGGTCCACGGTTGCGCTGGGGCCCTGACTCTGCGGTCGTCAGCTCCACGGGAGCACCCTCTTACCTTTGTCTGCGGAGGTGGGGGGGGCAGGCTCTGCAATGGTCAGCTGCGCTGGGGCCCCGGTGATGCGGTCGTTGGCGCGAGGGCCCGGCTCCAGTGACAGCGGTGAAGCGGGTAGCCAGACTCTGCGGTCCGTGGCCGTCATCTACGCGCAAGCTCCAGCTCCTCTGTCCACAGAGGCTCGGGGGGCCTGGCTTCGTGGGTGGCGTTGGCGCTGGGGTCCCGGCTCCTTGGCTTGCGGCGGAACAAAGAGTCAACCTGTTTCCCGCCACGGTGCAAGAAACCCAGGTCGGCAGTGGCTCGAGGGCCCCGGGTCTGCTATGCAAGGCAGCATTGGAACCCAGGCTCCACGGTCCTTAGCGCAGGGGAGGCCGGCTCTACGATGGGCGGCGTGGGGAGTCAGGGTTCCCGGTGGTCGACTGCGCTAGGGACCTGGCGTTGAGGGGGACCCGGTTCCGTGGCTTGCAGCGGCGCGCGGAGTCAGGCTCTGAGTCCGCGGCAGTGGGCAACACCCGGTTCCGCAGTCTGCGGCCATCATCTGTGGGCTCCAGCTCTTCTGTCTGTGGAGGCACGGAGATCGTGGCTTCCTGACCGTCGAAGTGCTGAGGCCGCGACTGTGGTCGTCGGCGCCGGAGGCTGGCTCCGCGGTCGTGGGTGGTGGGAAGCACCCGGTTCCGAGGTCCACCGCCGTCATCTTCAAGTGGGCACCATCTCCTCTGCGGAGGCTTAGGGAACCTGGCCTCGCGGTTGTTGGCTGTGCTGGGTATCTGACCATGTAGTCGTAGGTGAAGGGAACCTGGCCGTCAGCTACACCGGGGCCCCAGCTCTTCCGTCTGCGGAGACACGGAGTCCTGGCTTCACAGTAGGCAGTGGCGTGGGGCCAGCACCACCGTCGTCGGCTGGGCTGGGGCCCCGGATCTGAGGTCGTCATCGGTACGGAAGGGCCCGGTTCCCGCTGTCCACAGCGGCGCCAGGAGGCCCGACTCCGCGGTCCGCAGTGGTGGGAATCACCCGGCACCGGGTCCGAGGCCGTCGTCTACGTAGGGACGAAAGTTCTTCTGTCTGCGCAGGCACTGTGGGCCTGGTTTCGTGGTCGGCGGCGATGCTGGGGTCTTGGCTCTGTGCTATGAAGCAGTGCCGGAACCGCAGTGGATGGCGGCGCTGGGGACCACTATGCGGTCCGCAGCGGTGGGGAGCGCCTGGCGTCGGGGTCCTCGGCCGTCATCTACGTGGGGGCTCCAGCTCCTCCGTCTGCAGAGGCACTAGGGTCCGGCCTTCGCGGTGGCGGCGACGGAGGGTCTGCTTCCGCTGTCTTTGGCTCTGGGGACCAACTCCTGGATCAGCAGCGCTGCAGAGAACCATGCTCTGTCTTCTAAGGCAGCGCCGGGTGGGCCCCGGTCCGCTGTCTAAGGCTGCGCTGGGGCAGGGCTCCGTGTTAGTCGGCGGGCGGGGCGCGGTCCAAGTCCGCAGTCCACGAAGCCTCTGGAGTCCTGGTCCGAGGTGCGAGTGGGCGCAGGAAGCTGATTTATAGGTCTTCAGTTCCCTGCTGAGTCTCCGGTTCCTCCCTGTGGGGGCGTGACGGTTCAGGCTTCCTGTCGCAGTGGCAGTGGAGGGGACCCCCCTCCCCTGTGTTTTATTTCCAACTTTTGTGGACTCAGCACACCAGCAGAGACCTCCTGCAGGCTTGAAGGAAGTCACACTAAGGCAACATACACATTTGTATCCATCATGGTGAGTAATTTCACTGTTTGGTCTGTGAAATTAATGTGTAAAACTCAGGAATCCTCTGTGAGTTTTACTCTCCTTATTCACAATAGGAACAAACTTGGATTCATAAACTTTACATCCGGGAGTTGTTTTTTATAGCAAACCTCCCTTGAATGAGAGGTAGCTTCATTTAGAACAATTCTCCTTTTGAAGCTTTGCAAGGATGCAGAACTGCATCAATCTTCACGAACAGAGAGTTACAAAACTACTATGAAAATAATAAGCCAAAATACAGTCCCACAATCGAAGAAATGCTATTTTGCAAAATCTAAATTAACTCTTGACCTTTTGTTTCTTTTTAAATCATAGTGATGGCCGTGCTGCGTGACTCAGCTTGTAATCCCAGCACTTTGGGAAGCTGAGGTGAGTGATTGCCTGAGCCTCAGAATTCAAGACCAACATGGCAACATGATGAGATCTTGTCTTTACAATAAATCAAAAATAAGACGGGTGTGGTAGCACGCGCCTATAGTTCCCACTACTTGGAAGGCTGAGGCGGAAGGATCGCCAGAGCCCAGCAGGTCGAGGCTGCGGTGGCCATGAGCATGCCACTGCACTCCAGCCTGG
>NW_007158658.1:0-1169 GCF_000164805.1 Carlito syrichta | reverse complement strand
AACTTGAGAGAAATTTATCATAAGAAGACAATAAAGAAGAATTTTTAACATCCTTTTGTCCGAGCCACTCCCTTGAGAAGGGGGGTGAGAAGTCTGGAGGTTGGGGTTAGGTGCCATGGCCTTTGGCACCGACCTCTTCTCCAAAGGTAAAAGAGAGACTGGAGGTTGGGGTCAGGTGCCATGGCCTTTGGTACCTGCCCCTTCTCCAAAGGTAAAAGAGAAAGACTGGAGGCTGGGGTCAGGTGCTATGGCCTTTGGCACCTGCCCCTTCTCTGAAGGTAAAAGAGAAAGACTGAAGGCTGGGGTCAGGTGCCGTGGCCTTTGGCACCTGCCCCTTCTCCGAAGGTAAAAGAGAAAGACTGAAAGTCAGAACTACATGCCACGGCCGTAGACGTTTGCCCTTCCTTCCCAGATAAAGGCAAGGGACTCACAGAACAAATTACAAGAAATAAGAGTAGTAGGGAAGGCAGGAATTGGAATTGTAGGAGGAATAGGAGAGGACAAAGGAAGTGAAAACCCTTATTTTGTTTACATTTTTCTCCGGTCTATTCCTTTGATTCAACAGGATTCATGCCTCCTGTCTCAGTCTTTGGGTTAGCGGTGGCATTTCAAATGAATCGATCAGGAATCCAAACAGGAGTTGACACATCCTGTGGAAATATGCAAGCATATTCTCTCCCACTGGTTAGTAATATATCAGGCCCTCTCCATTGGCCTGTGAGAAGATCCTTCCATTTTACCATAGGTTTAACATTTCCTTCTGGGTTCCAGTGTCTAGCCATAGCTGAATTGCCTGAAGCATCCAAATTTAAGTGGTTTATAAGAAATAAAGCATGATTTAAAACATGATGAGGAGAACTATACCTAAACTCCCCCTCTTGTAATTTATGTATTTGATTTTTTAAAGTTTGATGAGCTCTTTCAACTATGGCTTGACCCTGTGGGTTATAAGGAATTCCTGTAGAATGAAAAATATTAAATTGAGAACAAAACTGTTGAAAAGATTTTGATGTATATGCAGGACCATTGTCAGCCTTAAGTTGTTTTGGCATACCTAATTGTGAGAAACAAAAAAAAAAAATGTTGCACCACGTCCTTGTAAGCTTCTCCAGTTCTTGCTGAGGCTAAAATAATGTGAGAAAACATATCCACAGTAACATGCACATAAG
>NW_007158657.1:0-734 GCF_000164805.1 Carlito syrichta | reverse complement strand
GCACTGTAGATCGTTGTTTAGTTAACAGAGTGCCATTTTTATGAAATTTGGATTTGCAATCCCTAACCCAATGAAATCCTTTCTGACACCTAGGACACAGACACTTCGGTCGAGAGCTCTCATTAGGCTGTTGCATCAGAGCTTCCTGAAACCCTTGTTTAGCTGGGCAGTTCCTACTAATATGGCCAGGCTGCCCACAGTTATAACAAGTTAAAACCGAGCTGTTTTTTGATCTATTGTTACCATTTTGCATTCCCTGCACAAATTGTGCATAAGTTTCTCCCTTCAAGGCGGCAGCTATTGCCATACCCTGCATAAAGGCAGGGTTAATATCAGCACACTGCCTGATATAATCAGTTAATTGTCCTGTTCTTCTAATTGGTCTAATCAAAGCTTGGCAAGTACTGTGAGCATTCTTGAAAGCCAACTGTTTAATAAGGATATTTGCTGCTTCTGCATTAGAGATTACTCTATTTACTGCTGTTGTAAGTCTAGAGAGAAACTCCTCATAAGTTTCATCTGTTTTCTGCTTAAGATCAGATAGTGAGGTAGTCTGAGTAGAATTAATAGGTAACTTCTTCCAAGCCTCACTTGCACAAGACTTTACCTGGAGTAAAACTTCCTTGGGTAAGATTAGTTGACTGTCAACTGACTCATATAATCCTCTTCCTAACAGCATATTGCTGGAAATATGAAACTGATTTGGATCCCTCTGCTGGTTAGCAGCCTTTTGG
>NW_007158656.1:0-753 GCF_000164805.1 Carlito syrichta | reverse complement strand
GCAAGCAGGAAAAATACAAGATACACCCAGAGCACTGTGAGGTACCAAAAAGTAAATCAGTGCTCACAAAATGTGGGGCACTATAAAAAGAAAGAACACACAAACAAATTGGAATACAAATTCTCAACCAATGCTGGAATGATATGAGCAACAAAATAAGATTTTAACCCAAGAAGCAAAATAAATATCCAGTAATCCATGTAAATTGATAATTATATAATTAATTAAGGAAAAGAGGCAGTTCTTCCTTAATTGTAGAAGACATATAGTAGGAATGAGAAAAAGAGAAAATCAACATTAAGCAAACACCACCATAACTGCTGCCAGCAAGAAGCACTGACAGATGCAAAACTGGCCCATGAAAAGTATGATGCAACAGAATATTTGCAGTACCGCCGCACTCAACAAAGGTCTTAATTATAAAAGAATTATTACTTACTGTAATACTACAAGGTAAAATTAACATTTATTAATTACAAAGAAATAAACAAGTAACTTCACAATGGAGAAATATGGCAGAAACCATATTAACCAAGTGATCACATTAGTGTGTCCTAAGACATACTAATCATGAGCAAACATCTGACAAACCCAAACTGAGGGATATTCTGAGAAGTAACTAGCCAGTAATGTGTGACTATCACAAATGGTGGTGTGGGGCAGGTGATTGGGGAACTTACTTAACTGATGAGGGGAGACAAAGACAATGATAACTAAATCCAAGGTGAAATTCTATCCTGGACCAGGAAAAGG
>NW_007158655.1:0-783 GCF_000164805.1 Carlito syrichta | reverse complement strand
AAATATAAGATACACCCAGAGCACTGTGAGGTACCAAAAAGTAAATCAGTGCTCACAAAATGTGGGGCACTATAAAAAGAAAGAACACACAAACAAATTGGAATACAAATTCTCAACCAATGCTGGAATGATATGAGCAACAAAATAAGATTTTAACCCAAGAAGCAAAATAAATATCCAGTAATCCGTGTAAACTGATAATTATATAATTAATTAAGGAAAAGAGGCAGTTCTTCCTTAATTGTAGAAGACATATAGTAGGAATGAGAAAAAGAGAAAATCAACATTAAGCAAACACCACCATAACTGCTGCCAGCAAGAAGCACTGACAGATGCAAAACTGGCCCATGAAAAGTATGATGCAACAGAATATTTGCAGTACCGCCACACTCAACAAAGGTCTTAATTATAAAAGAATTATTGCTTACTGTAATACCATAAGGTAAAATTAACATTTATTAATTAAAAAGAAATAAACAAGTAGCTTCACAATGGAGAAATATGGCAGAAACCATATTAACCAAGTGATCACATTAGTATGTCCTAAGACATACTAATCATGAGCAAACATCTGACAAACCCAAACTGAGGGATATTCTGAGAAGTAACTAGCCAGTAATGTGTGACTATCATAAATGGTGGTGTGGGGCAGGTGATTGGGGAACTCACTTAACTGATGGGGGGAGACAAAGACAATGATAACTAAATCCAAGGTGAAATTCTATCCCGGACCAGAAAAGGTTATTTTATAAATGTGAGTATCCTTGTTCTGATAAGATGATG
>NW_007158654.1:0-681 GCF_000164805.1 Carlito syrichta | reverse complement strand
TTCAGGCACCCTATAGATAAGAAAGTATTTCCCATCCCCCGAAAGATATTGCTTTACACTCCCACCAACAGTGTAGAAAGTGTTCCCTTTTCACCACACCCTCTCCAGCAGCTGTTATTTTTTGAGTTGTTGATAATTGCCATTCTGACTGGAGTTAGGTGGTATCTCAGTGTGGTTTTGATTTGCATCTCCCTGATGATTAGTGAGGTTGAGCATTTCTTCATGTGTTTGTTGACTGCTCGAATTTCTTCTTTTGTGAAGTGTCTGTTCATGTCTTTTGCCCATTTTATAATGGGGTTGTTTGTTTTCTTTTTTTCAGTACGCTTCAGTTCCTTGTAGATCCAGGATGTTAAGCCTTTGTCAGACCTAGAGTTGGCAAAGACTTTTTCCCAGTCTGTAGGCTGTCTCCCTGCTCTCTTGATGGTTTCTTTGGCTTTGCAGAAGCTTGTCAGTTTAATAAGGTCCCATTTGTCTATCTTCTCTCTTAAGTCCTGTGGGTTTCGGGTTTTGTACAGGAATTGGATGCCAGTTCCGATTTCCATGAGAGTATTTCCTTCCTTTTCTAAGGTTCTTATGGTTTGCGGTTTTACATTTAGGTCTCTGATCCATTTGGAGTTAACCTTTGTGCATGGGGATAGATAGGGGTCCTGTTTCAATCTTCTGCATGTGGTCAGCCAATTC
>NW_007158653.1:0-1043 GCF_000164805.1 Carlito syrichta | reverse complement strand
CCTCTCCAGCAGCTGTTATTTTTGAGTTGTTGATAATTGCCATTCTGACTGGAGTTAGGTGGTATCTCAGTGTGGTTTGATTTGCATCTCCCTGATGATTAGTGAGGTTGAGCATTTCTTCATGTGTTTGTTGGCTGCTCGAATTTCTTCTTTTGTGAAGTGTCTGTTCATGTCTTTTGCCCATTTTATAATGGGGTTGTTTGTTTTCTTTTTTTCAGTACGCTTCAGTTCCTTGTAGATCCAGGATGTTAAGCCTTTGTCAGACCTAGAGTTGGCAAATACTTTTTCCCAGTCTGTAGGCTGTCTCCCTGCTCTCTTGATGGTTTCTTTGGCTTTGCAGAAGCTTGTCAGTTTAATAAGGTCCCATTTGTCTATCTTCTCTCTTAAGTCCTGTGGGTTTCGGGTTTTGTACAGGAATTGGATGCCAGTTCCGATTTCCATGAGAGTATTTCCTTCCTTTTCTAAGGTTCTTATGGTTTGAGGTTTTACATTTAGGTCTCTGATCCATTTGGAGTTAACCTTTGTGCATGGGGATAGATAGGGGTCCTGTTTCAATCTTCTGCATGTGGTCAGCCAATTTTCCCAGCACCATTTACTGAATAGGTTCTCCTCTCCCCATTGGTAGGTGGTGGGGGCTTTGTCGAAGATGAGTTGGTTGAGAAATTGAGGTTTTGCTTCTGGAATCTCAATTCTGTTCCATTGATCTATATGCCTGTTCCTGTACCAATACCAAGCTGTTTTGATGATTGTAGCTTTATAGTAAAGTTTGAAATCTGGTATTGTGATACCACCTGCTTTGTTTTTTTTGCTGAGGATTGTTCTGGCTATTCTTGGATGTTTGTGTTTCCATATGAATTCCTGTGTTGTTTTTTCTAGGTCTGAAAAGAATGTTGTTGGTAATTTAATGGGTATTGCATTGAATTTGTAGATTGCCTTAGGTAAGATGGACATCTTCACAATGTTGATTCTTCCGATCCATGAGCATGGGATATTTTTCCACTTGTTCATGTCGGCTTTGATTTCTTTGAGCAGTGTTTTGTAAT
>NW_007158652.1:0-418 GCF_000164805.1 Carlito syrichta | reverse complement strand
TGATGTCAGCGAGTTAAGTCAGCTGAATATCCAACTGGCTAGCTGGTTAAATCATCTAGTTTAGTCATCTGTCTAGTCAGCTGGGTAGGTAGCTAGCTAGCTAGATAAGTCAGCTTACTAGCTAGCAGACTAGCTGTTCATTTCACCTAAGTAAGTCATCTGGCTGGTCTGCTGGCTAGGTAGGTAGCCAGCTAGATTAGTTAGCTGGCTAGACAGCTTGCTAGCTTAAGTCAGCAAGGTAAGTCAACTGGCTAGCCAGCTGGCTAGATAGGCAGCCAGCTAGTTAAGTCAGCTGGGTAACCAGCTGAGTAGCTAGTTAAATCAACTAGTTAAGTCAGCTGGCAACCAGCAGTCTAGGTAGCTAAGTCAACTCATTAAGTCAGTTGACTATCCAGCTGGTAAGCTACTTAAAAAGTTT
>NW_007158651.1:0-846 GCF_000164805.1 Carlito syrichta | reverse complement strand
GGGGGAGGGAATGAGAAAAGAAAGATAAAGAACAGGCCAGGCAAGGTGGCTCAGACTGTAATCCCAGCACTTTGAGAGGCTGAGGTGAGTAGATTGCCTGAGCCTACAGGTTCGAGACCCACCCGGGCAACTTGGCGAGACCTTGTCTCTACAATATATCCAAAATCAGCCGGGCATGGTAATGCATGCCTGTAGTTCCAACTACGCAGAAGGCTGAGGCAGAAGGATCACCAGAGCCCAGCAGGTCGAGGCTGCGGTCGCCGGGAGCGGCCACTGCACTCCAGTATGGGTGAGGGAGTGAGACTCCAACTCAAAAGAAAAAAAAAAAAAGAACAGCAGAATTGGGAGGTCTCTCACCTCAATAGGTGAGAGCCTGATAGGTTTTTCTCACAACGTGTTTTTTATATAGGGCAAAACTACATAAAAAAGAACTATCTTAATGCTGGCATCAGCTGGGAAAAAGGTTAATGTTTGTGACTTTCTTGGCAAGCTTACTATAGCACTAACATCTTTGTTTTTTGTGAGTCTAAGCAAAACCATTAACATCTGTGTTCTTTGAAGTTCTGAGTAAAGGTACTATGGAAGCAGGCTATATCCAGCCTACACAGACTAGAGGTCACACCACCTGAATTCTAGTAAAACAACATTCCCAGGGGCATGTACCGAGAGAAGAAAACACTGGTCAAGTGCTTGTTGGAGCCAGGCCAGAAACACAAGGACCTGGTCAAGCTTGTGTATTTTTAGGACCTAAGGACCTTGTCAGTTTATGTCTTTGTTTCCTTAATCTCCCCCTTTTCGTTTTCTTGTAGCGTAGTTTGTGAACCTCTATTCTAAGTTCTCAGATGG
>NW_007158650.1:0-596 GCF_000164805.1 Carlito syrichta | reverse complement strand
TGATAGTGGTGATTATTATTATTTGGAGTAGGAATCGTACTGAGTCACCCAGGTCAAAGTGCAGTGGCCCACTCACAGCCACCACAGACTCCCAACAGAGCTCAGGCATTCCTCCCACCTCAGCCTGCTGAGTGGCTGGAATCACAGGCTTGTGCGACCATGCCCAGCTAATCTTTGGATTATTTTTGATGGCTGAGACAAGGTCTTGCCCTGTGTCCTGGGTAAGTGTCGAAACAAGGGATCAGGCCATCCTCTCTTCTCGGCCTCCCAAGGGCCGGGATGCCAGGCTGAACCCTTGAACCCGGCCTGTGGTTGTGGTGGTGATTGGTATTATTATACTGAGTCAGAATCCCACTCTGTTGCCCAGGCCGGAACACAGGGGCCCACTGTCAGCCACCATGACCCCCACTGGCTTGGCTCAGGTGATCCTCCCACCATGGCCTCCTGAGTGGCTGGAATGATAGGCATGAGCTACCATGATTGGCTCATTTTCTGGCATCTTGTAGAGACAAGGTCTTGCCGAGGTTCCCGGGCTGGTCTTTAACCTGGGTCCTCAGACCATCGCTCTCCTAGGCCTCACAGAGCACAAGGATGAC
>NW_007158649.1:0-638 GCF_000164805.1 Carlito syrichta | reverse complement strand
CCATGGTGGCACATGTGATCCTGGCTATACGGGATGTGGTGGAATCCATCCCTGTGCATTATTTTGCATCACCCCCGCTGACAGAATGTGTGAGTCCAGGCTGAGCAGCGTGAGTAATGGCCATCAAGACCATGCCCTGGGAGGCCAAGGCAGGAGGCTGCCTGAGCACAGGGGTAAGAGACCAGCCCGGGCAAAGTGGGCCGACCTCATCTCGGTAAGAGGTCCCCAAAATCAAGTCAGGAGTGGTGGCCTCCAGAGTCCCAGGTACTCAGAAACCTAGATAGGAGGACCACCTGAGCCCCATAGGTCCATGTCCTGGGAGTCACGATCATTCTGCCATGCCCCATCCCTTACAACAGAGACTCCAGCAACAAAAAAGATGCATTCCACGTGCTTCAAGATGGGCATCCATGGTACCCCAGGGAAAGGTCTGCTTGGGCAGGGGATGATGGAGTGATCAGGAGAGGAAAGGGCCCTCCCCCCACCTGAACGTGACAGACAGGGTGACCAGAACCTGGGCTGGCCACTGCATTACTGTACCACCTTGATCACTCTTGGCCAATGGCTGCCCTAGATAGCGGCCGTCTCTCCTGTGAGCTCACACACGTCTTTGCTGTGGGGGATGAGTGTGGAATGTG
>NW_007158648.1:0-795 GCF_000164805.1 Carlito syrichta | reverse complement strand
CTCTTCCAGAATCCCACTATGTTCCCCAGGCCAGAATGCAGGGGCCCACTCTCAGCCACCACGGCCTCCACTGGCTGGGCTCTGGTGATCCTCCCACCATGGCCATATGAGTGGCCAGAGCAACAGGCATGTGCCACCATGCTTGGCTCATTTTGTTTGTTTCTTGCAGAGCTGAGGTCTCGCCAAGGTACCAGGTCTGGTTCTGAACCTGGGGGCTTAGGCCGCCCTCTCGCCTCAGTCTCCAAAAGGGCCAGAGTGATGGGCCTGATTATCCACACCAGGCATTCAAACCCTGCTCTGGGCCCCACCGCAAGTCCCGCTTCCTTCAGACGACCCATGACCCGGAGAGGGCTCCCTGAGTTGCCTGCCGAGCGTGCCTGTGTAAGCACTTGCCACAGGGGCGTGTCTCTGCTGGGGTGACCAGCCATCCGCCCACCTCATTTCCCAGGGTGGAATCACTCACTCTTCCCTGGTGCCAACTTGAGGAAAAGGATGGTGTGATTTTCAAACTGTTGTGGGTGGTGTGGTCAGCCAGGTGACTCATGCCTATCCCCTCGGCACTCAGGGAGGCTGAGACAGGAAGATGGCTTTTTAGTTTTAGCTTTTTATTTGGTTGCTAATTAGGAGCTTTGGGAATTTTGTTTTCATTTTGCTAATTGTGAAGTGATATATAGGTATTTTTTGCATAACAAAAAACGTTGTTGTGATGATTACTAGTGTTTTATTTATTAGATGTGACCATTTATGCAGAAAACAGATGGATGGCTGTTGGGAGCCAACATCTGTAACCGCACA
>NW_007158647.1:0-2488 GCF_000164805.1 Carlito syrichta | reverse complement strand
CCATATATAGTAAAATTTGACTAATTTTAGCAATAAGGAAGATCTAAAGGAGACAATTAAGAAGACAAAAGCTAGTTTGTTTCAGTCATAACAAGATCTATAAATAGTTTCAAAATCAATGCCATTTTATTATATTTAAATGGATATACAAATACAAAATTAGTTTTATAAATGCAAATATCAAAATAGCTGTGAGCAATGTTGCAGAGGCAAGATTGTTAAAACTTAAGATTGAATATATTGATGGAAGATCTGTCTTTCTCTCTAAGCCTAAGTTTCCTCATCTTTATTATGGAATAATAGTAATAAAACAATATTTATCTGACAAGGTTTTGTACGAACCTTGGATAATAATTCATGGATAGTACATAGCAATGTGCCTGGTAAGTACTAGAACAGTAACAGCAGCAACTGGATCCACTTATTAGTAAACCCTAAAAAGTCTCAGAGAGTATACATAATCTGAACTTTACAGTTTGCCTCTGGTCACCATTATCATACATTTTAAATCTGAATAAACTAGGATTTATCAATTTTACTTACATGCAATCTTAACCAAAAAATTAGAATAAGATTTTAAAAGCCTAGAAAAGAGATTAGACTAATATTATTTAGTTTTATAAACAAAATGAAATATAATCAAGTTTCCTCATTTTATACAGCTCAGGGACTATCAAATTCTTTCATTTACAAAAATGGTCATTGCTTTAAGTGTGGTTTATGCCCATTATATTCACTGGTGTCTGCGTCTGGTGGCAGTTACTGGTGGAATCTGATTCCACCAATCAGTGGAGGAATTTTCTTGTTCATCATTTTCTGCCAGACCCAATGGCTTGCTGTCAACACAATGTTTAGCACTTTTAATCCATGGCTTCCTTGCCGTGGATTAAAGGTGGTGGTTTTCTTATTTGGATGAGCAGAAATATCCGGTTCAGCATAGTGAAATATAAAAGATATTAAGGAAGTCTAGTCAACTATATTTCTAACCGGTTAAAAGTATAGAAGAAAAGGGAAATAGAAGTCTGTATTTTCCCACATGTTTTACTTTGCTTCCTGGGTAAATTGTGGTTCATTTATTGAGCTATAACACGTAGGACAAAAAACAAATTTGCTAAAATATTTAGTGAGTTCAATATGGACATGTTATTTTTGAGGTAAACTTAGAACACAATATCTAATAGATTTTGAAACTATTGGTCTATACAGAAGATATAGATTATAGTAACATAGCTTAGAATTAAAAGTACCATAGTGTTTTTGCATGGTGAATGGATGCCGTATCCTCAGTAACTATAAAGCACATATATAGGGAAAGTTGTTGATTTATGTGCAATTTTTAAACAACACCTCTAATTTTATTTCTTGCTTGGAAGTGCTTCCATGATACATCTTTTGGTCTTGGAAACCACAGTGTCATTCAGAAGCAAGACTTTCCATTGTTAAGGTAAGGAGAATCAAAATTCTGGCAATTACCAATTTTTTTTTTTTTTTGGAGTTGGAGTCTCACTCTGTCGCCCAGACTGGAGTGCAGTGGCCGCTCCCGGCCACCGCAGCCTCGACCTGCTGGGCTCCGGCGATCCTTCCGCCTCAGCCTTCCAAGTAGCTGGAACTACAGGCGTGCGCTACCACGCCCGGCTAATTTTTTGATTTTATTGTAGAGATGAAGTCTCGCCTGTCCAGGCAGGTCTAGAACCTGTGGGCTCAGGCAATCCACTCACCTCAGCCTCCCAAAGGTGCGGGATTACAGGCTGAGCCACCAATTTAAAGAGAAAGTAGAAGATGAATCAGCAAAGAAAACTGAGGAGAAACTGTCATAAGCATGATGATTGTGGCATCTCGAGAAGCCAAGTGAAGTCTAGTTTAAGTACGGAGTAAAGAATTATCAAATATCATTGTAAGGTCAAGACAACTAAATTAAAGATTCTTTATATTTTCATTTTAATCAGTAAATTATTGTTGATATTTACCAGAGCTGTTTCATTAAACTATTGTGCACGGAACCTCACTGCAGTGAGTAGAAGAGGGATGGGCTACTAGGAAGTAGACACAGTAACCATAGAATGCTCTAGAAAGGACTGGAAACAACAAAAGGAAGTGCACATGGCTGGATGGAAGAAGATAGGGAGGATACATTGTTTTTAAGGTGACAAAGTCCATGCATGCTAGAATGATTTTAATCTCCAAAGAAAGAGCCAAAAAGGATGATAATGTGTGTGTGTGTATGTGTGTGTGTGTCTGTGTGTGTGTGTCTGTGTGCTTGAGAAAGAGAGAGAGAAAGACAAACAGAGAGAGAAGATAGAGAGAGAGAAGAGGGAGAGAGAGAGAGAGAGAGGAGAGAGAGAGAAAGCGAGAGAGAGAGAGAGAGAGAGAGAGAGAGAGAGAGAGAGAGCACCTGTTGGATGAGAATTAAGAGAGATCACGTGTGTAACTATGCTTCGCACCTGAGAAGTACTGTGTGAATACAGGCAATTATTATTATTATTATTTT
>NW_007158646.1:0-1383 GCF_000164805.1 Carlito syrichta | reverse complement strand
CAGAGGAGAGAGAGAGAGAAAGCGAGAGAGAGAGAGAGAGAGCACCTGTTGGATGAGAATTAAGAGAGATCACGTGTGTAACTATGCTTCGCACCTGAGAAGTACTGTGTGAATACAGGCAATTATTATTATTATTATTTTAAGTTGGAGTCTCACTCTTGTCGCCCAGTCTGGAGTGCAGCAGCACACTCACAGCCACCACAGCCTTCGACCTGCTGGGCTTAGGTGATCCTTCTGCCTCAGCCTTCCAAGTAGCTGGAACTACAGATGCACACCACTACACCTGGCTAGTTTGTGTGTGTGTGTGTGTGTGATTTATTGTAGAGACAAGGTCTCACCAAGTTGCCCAGGATGATCTCAAATCCTAAGGCTCAGGCAGTCCTCTCTCCTAGGCCTCCCAAAGTACTGAGATTACAGGCTGAGTCACCGTGCCCAGCCAAGGCAATTATTCTTTATGTTCTCTCTCTCTTCCTTCCCACAAGGCAGTCTTATGGGGGAAGCATTCTCACCTCGTCTGGTGGGGACATCTGAGAGGTGTATGGTACACCAGTGTCTGGGAACACCTATGGAACACCAGTATCTTGGCCCGAACACCAGGATCTGGACCCTACACAACCATTCAGGCTGGACCCGGGTGCACAAGACTCTCCAGCCAAGAGGGCAGGTGGAAGCTGAATTCTGGCTCAAGCTCTGTCAGCCACGGCCCTGGTACAGGAAGGAAGGCCTTTCTCTAATTTGTGTTGAAGCATGTTGGGGCTGGCAGAGGCTCTGCAGTGACATGCATTCACTTCCCACATGGGCAAAGAAAAGATCCAACTGTGAGTCTCCAGTTCTACTCTTCACTGCTTGCCAGTCTTAGAGGTGCCATGGGTTGTTCTGGAGTAGGAGAAACCCTTTGTCTCTCAACACCTCAGGAAGATGTCGGGTTCTCCTAACTGCCTTTCACCTCCCACATGGAAATTCTCAGTGATGAACCAGCTCAACAGCTCCTGATCAAACTGAAAACTCCTGCCCCCCTGAGATGCCATTTTCCCCCGTCCAATTGGCAAAACTCAAAAGATTGACAACATGCTATCAGCAGGGCTATAGAAAACCACATTCTCAAGATGATGCTGCTGGTAGGAATCTCAAATGGCATAGCCCAGTGGAGAAGAATTTGGCCCTATCTGATAAAACTATAAATGTAACTACCCTATGACCCAGTGGTCCCACTTCTAGGAACTTACTAGAGATATGCCTTTGCAAATACAAAAGCATAAGAATATTCACTGTGGCAATATTTATAATAGCAACATACTGGAAAAAAATCAATGTTGACCCATAAGAGGCTGATTGAATAAATTTGGTCTATCCATGATATAGAGTACTTAGCAGTCATTAAAA
>NW_007158645.1:0-4826 GCF_000164805.1 Carlito syrichta | reverse complement strand
CACACACAGCTAATTTTTTGATTTATTGTAGAGATGAGGTCTTGCCAAGTTGTCCAGGCTGGTCTCGACCCCTGGGCTCAGGCATTTCTCTTGCCTCATTCTCCCAAAGTGCTGGGATTTATAGACCTGGCTACATCTTGATATTTCTTAATTCTGTCTCTCTCTTTTTTTTAAGAAATGGGGTCTCACTGTATTGCTCAGGCTGGACTCAAACTGGCCTTAAGCACAGGCCACCATGCCCAGCTAGATCTTGACTTTTCTATAAAAGACATCATGAGACAATTGGGGATGTCTGAATGTGGGCTGTATATGTGATGTTATTTTGACTAATTGTTAATTTTCTCAGGTGTAACAATGTTGCTGTGGTCATGTAGGAGAACACCCTTATTCTCAGAAGAAATGTGTTAGCAGTGATGTGTTTTGATGTTTAGAAAATACTTTCACATAGTGAGCAACAAGAACTATCAGTACAGAAAGAGAGAGAGCAAATGTGACAAGATGAGTGAGAGTGAAGGGTGATGTGTGTTCATGGTTTTATTTTTGCAGTTTTTAACACAGATTTCAGCATTTTTAAATATGAAATTGTAGGGAGAATGTTAAACTTGCTAGGGGAAGAGTTCCAGGTCAGGGAGGCTTGTCCCATCTGCCCTTCCTCTGGTTGGGGCCGGGCCAGCGCATCTCTTCTTCCATCTGCACATTCACTGCCACCTCCCCAAGCTGAAACATCACCTCTTGTTTCAACTCAGGTGAAGACCCCCTGGTGGACGATCAAAATGAACGAGATATCAATTCAGTCGCAGGTGTTTTAAAACTGTATTTCCGAGGACTGGAAAACCCACTCTTTCCTAAGGAAAGGTTTCAAGATTTGATATCCACTATTAGTAAGTATTTCCCAAGTGGAACAGTCAAGTCCTTGAGAAATCTGTATTGAGGTTGGACCACGGGTTCATCACTGAAGAGGGATATTATGAAAGCGAGAACAGGGCTTGCATCCTCAGAGAACTTAAGCCTAGCTGTGGAAATAACAAGATGGCTTATAAGAAAGGGCCAGTGTATCCCTGGGTACAGAAGGAGCTCGGAGGAGAAGAAGCAGAGGAAGACTAGTTTTACAGATCAGAGCCCAGAGAGATGCATGAGCAGAGTCTTCCAGGGTGAAGGGACACAGGGGATCTTAGGAAAGGTTGGGGACGCAGACCAGTGGGACCAGCAGGAGGGTGTTCCAGCCAGTGCAAGAGGCTGGAAGAGCCAAATGAAGCGAGAGGGGGGAAGACTTGAATGCCCTGCATATGTACCAGAGCTTTTCCCCTCGGGTGATGGGGAGCCATGGAAGGTTTGGGCGTCAGGTCGGCAACATGACAAACAAGGGAAATGGTGAGAATAAGCTGACTGGGAGCTTACTCTGATGTCACCAGCCATGAGAGTCCTGTTGGACTGGTATGTTTCTGTGGCTAAGGTCCAGAGGAAGCCCAGGGGGATGACGTTGCGACATCTAGACTGTGAGGCACCCAAATCCAAGGCAATGTTTTGGGGAATAAAAAGAAGTAAACCTTTAATTTTAGAATAAATGTTTAAACTTTATCTGATTTATAGAGAATTGGCCCCCCACACAGTTTCACCAGGGGTGCTCTGCACAACACTGAGATCTGCAGGCTGGAAAGTGTCCCAGGAGGTGGCAAGAAAAGGGGGAGGCTTGAGCTGCCTTGCTTTCTTGTGTAAAAGCCCCTTCCTTGCCCTCTGCCCTTCACACTACTTCCTGTTTACCTTTCCAGATTGACCTCAAGCTCTAAATCATGTCTTTTTTAATTCTAGGTCAGACCCTGTCTAAATGCTGTCTCACTTGCTCAGCCAATGGTTCCAGAACCCTCAGTAATCCAGTTCCTGGGTAGGGCCCTGAGGATTTCAGGTCTAGGGCTTACCCAGAAACAGAAGTCAGAGACAAGATCCCAAGCATCTGCAAGAGTTCTTGGCCAGTGTGTAGCTTGAAAGGCAGATATTTATTAGACATTCATTTCCTGAGCAACTGCCGGGCCTGTGCTGCAGCTGATGTTGGTAAAGAGTTTAATGATACATGGCCCCTGCAGTGTTTATCCGAGTTCACAGATCACAGTGACAGAAACTCTACTTAAACTGGCTTAATCTATAAAAGGGAATGCATTGGTTCATGTGCCTGAAAAGTTTAGGCCTAGCTGGACTGGAACCCTCCCAGGCATCAGCAGGTCTGTCACCCCTCTGTCTCTGTGGCAGCTTCACTCTCAGCAAGATCTTCCTTCTGGGTGTCTCCCAGGAGCTCCATGCTCCCCTCCACCCAGGTTCAAGGGTTACCCCCCTATGCATTTCTCCAGTCCCAAGGATCAATTCTAATTAGGTGCTGATCATATTTATATACCCTTGGGGGGTATATGATGCTCTGATTGGCCAGGCTGGGTCACATGATCCCTACAACTGCGAGTAGAGCTGGCTTCCCCATCCATGTGGGCTGTTACAGGAGGTGGAGCCAGCCAAGCGTTTGCTACTTTGCTCTCTGAGGATGAAAGGCACCCTGAAAAGCCCCTTTATGTTACAGAACTGGAGAACCCAGCTGAGAGAGTGCACCAGATCCAACAAATCCTCATCACCCTTCCCCGCGTGGTCATTGTGGTCATGAGATACCTCTTCGCTTTCCTCAACCAGTGAGTGCCTGCCCAAGGGACCCCTCATTGAATCAGTCCTGGCCTCCTTTGGGAGGGGGTATGCCGAAGCTTTTGCAGGTGCTGTTTTTAAAGCAGAACATGGAACCCTCCTGGGTTTGTGTAGACTCCCCCAAAAGAAAGAAATCACAGGGGGAGGGTTTGCCTTTCCCAGATGACTTGTGGGTACCTCCTCTCTCCTAGCCTCTCCCAGTATAGCGACGAGAACATGATGGATCCCTACAACCTGGCCATCTGCTTCGGGCCCACCCTCATGCACATCCCTGATGGGCAGGACCCTGTGTCCTGCCAGGCACACGTCAACGAAGTCATCAAAACCATCATCATCCATCATGAAGCCATCTTCCCCAGCCCCCGGGTGCTAGAGGGACCCGTGTATGAAAAGTGCATGGCTGGAGGGGAAGAATATTGGTAAGATGCCATTCCTCTTAATATTGTTCTTATCATCATCATTGTTATTGCTGTTGAACAGGAACAGTAAGAAGCCCTTCAATTTTCTTACTGCTTGTGAGTCTGTATTTCCATATACATTTTCTCATTTGAGCTTTGCAGCAACCTTAAATGAGAGAGAGCCACACCAGTCAGGATTTTCTTGGTTACAAGGGACAAAAATACAACTCAAACTGGCTTAAGCCAAGTGGAAATTTATTGTTTTACTTAACGAAAAAGTCTGGGAATATATCTTCAGGTATAGCTTGATCCAGGGACTCAACTCATAAGGACTTAGTCTCACAATCTCCGTCCCTTGACTCTGCTTTATTCTTTGTAGCTTCATTCTCAGACAGCTCTTGCTTGGTGGTTGCAAAAAGGCGGCCCAACAACTCCAGATTTATAACTCATTCTCTCACCCTCCTTAATAGGCAAAGAGCTTTCTCCCAAGAATTGTGTTTCATGGCTGAGATTTGGGTATGAAGTAATCACATGGGTTGGGAGATGTAATGCTGTAGCTGGCTGGGTGAGTCCCGAGCCTACCACAGGAAGCAGCGGAGAGGATAATCCCCTCCTCAGCCTCATGAACTGAGTGTGACACTTGCCAGGGTTGTCCCCTCTCCCCAGGAGTCCTGTTTTCCAGGTGAAGCGAGCTCGATTTCTTTGAGTGCTCCACACCGAGTTAGTGATTGCTAATTGGGCACCTCTGTGTGCCTGGTGTATCTGGTACTACACTGGGTCATAGGAGAAATAATTTAGAATGTTTTCAAAATCGGGACTGACTGTCTTCCCCAGGCTAAGACAGAAACATTTTTTTTTAATTGTAGTGAAGATGGGAAATTCAGCAGAGACTAAAGTATTCCTGCTATTTCTTTATTTCCAATCCAGAACAGCACACAACTATATATTTAGGTGTTACCACACTGCTCCCATCCAGGGGCCTGCAGAGAAGTTTGCTTTTTGATGGTCAAAGCATTCCTGGACTCCTGGATCACCTTGGTTCTGTGGGCATATGTAGGTAACCGCTTCAAAGATGGGAAGTGTTCCACTCTTTTGTTTCCTTCCCATATGCCTCCCCACATAGAGGTCCCGGGCCATGGTGCTGTCTAATCACAGCCTTCTAATCTCATTTGAGGCACTAGGGAGCAAGTCCATCCCTGTTCTGTGACAGAATCATTAAATAGCTGGCAAGCATAATTTCTGGACAAAGAGAAGCTTTTCACTCAGTTTTTGCAACCATTACCAGTTCTGTTTGCTTGCTGCAATGTATATAATTGGTATTCTGGGAAGGGACCCACAGATCTTTGTGTACTTATTAAAGAACAATATGCAATAACTACACTTTTCTTAATCCTATTTGTTTCCCACCAGACTGGAAAACTAAATTACGTGGTAATTTTGGAGGCATTAAAGCCAAAAAGGGAGCTTTGGCTGAGGGTCTCAGCACAGTAAACAACACTCATTCATTCAAAAAATGGCTGCTGAGCATCTGTCATGGGCTGGGTTCTGCGCCGGGAGTCAGAGATAGAACCTGAGCAAGATCAAGTCCTGGTGCAGGGAGCTGATGGAGTAGGAGATAGGTAGGTCCAACCTAGGGAAGTTGGGAAAGCCTTCCTGGAGAAAGTACAGACTGAGTTGGGAACACAGGATGAACTGGAATCAGTCTGGTGCAGAAGGGGCAAAGAATGTTCTAGGCCTGGAGCAGTCACT
>NW_007158644.1:0-7356 GCF_000164805.1 Carlito syrichta | reverse complement strand
ATCACAGCCTTCTAATCTCATTTGAGGCACTAGGGAGCAAGTCCATCCCTGTTCTGTGACAGAATCATTAAATAGCTGGCAAGCATAATTTCTGGACAAAGAGAAGCTTTTCACTCAGTTTTTGCAACCATTACCAGTTCTGTTTGCTTGCTGCAATGTATATAATTGGTATTCTGGGAAGGGACCAACAGATCTTCGTGTACTTATTAAAGAACAATATGCAATAACTACACTTTTCTTAATCCTATTTGTTTCCCACCAGACTGGAAAACTAAATTACGTGGTAATTTTGGAGGCATTAAAGCCAAAAAGGGAGCTTTGGCTGAGGGTCTCAGCACAGTAAACAACACTCATTCATTCAAAAAATGGCTGCTGAACATCTGTCATGGGCTGGGTTCTGCGCCGGGAGTCAGAGATAGAACCTGAGCAAGATCAAGTCCTGGTGCAGGGAGCTCTGACGGAGTAGGAGATAGGTAGGGCCAACCTAGGGAAGTCGGGAAAGCCTTCCTGGAGAAAGTATAGACTGAGTTGGGAACACAGGATGAACTGGAATCAGTCTGGTGCAGAAGGGGCAAAGAATGTTCTAGGCCTGGAGCAGTCACTGAAACACAAAGTGGTTCGGTGTGGTCAGAGTACACTCTGAAAGGGGAATGGTTGAGCCATGAGACTCCACAGGTCACCTAGAGCCAGGCTATGAAGAGCCTTGGAGGCCAGTGTGCAGTCTGGACCGGATCCAAGTGACAGTGGAGAATGTTTTCATGATAAAGTTTGTATCCCTTTAAATGGCACTGTAAATGTCCCTGCCTCCAAGAAGCCTTCCCCACCACTCTGTGTCAGTCTCCTCTGCTATTCTTATCTCGGACCATCTCTTTTCTACATGACACTATTTCAACTTGTGACTGTTTTATTGACTGAACTGCTTACTTGGGCAGTTGTTTTGTTATCCCTCTCGCTACAACATAAGCAACATGAGGCTAGGAACCTTGTCTGCCTTGGCTGTCATGACATCCCTCCTACCTAGCACACGGCTTGGCACGTAACAGGACTCACTCACTGGCTCTAGAGCAAACTGACTGACTATGGGAATGAGCCCTGACTTCAAGAAGCCTGCCATCCAGGGATGGAACAGCAGCAGGTGAACTGATACAATGATACCACTCCATGGATGACTCCATTGGACGGACCCGGGTCATTCAGCCACCATGCTCATGATGGCTGCCAGTCTGCTGTCACCGACTGGACTGATCTGGGCTTTTGCATGCAAAATCACGAGGCAGCCCTTGTTAGCTTCACCTCACCTCACGGGCTGTGTCACCCCAGCTGTAAGACAAAGGAGTCGGGCCAGATAAAATAGCTCACAGGGGCCGGACTTGGCTCAGCCTGTAATCCCAGCACTTTGGGAGGCCGAGGCGAGTGGATTGCCTGAGCCTGCGGGTTCGAGACCCACCCAGGCAACTTGGAGAGACCTTGTCTCTACAAGAAATCAAAAATTAGCCGGGCGTGGTAGCACATGCCTGTAGTTCCGGCTACTTGGAAGGCTGAGGTGGAGGGATCGCCGGAGCCCAGCAGGTTGAGGCTGCGGTGGCCGGGAGCGGCCACTGTACTCCAGTCTGGGCAACAGAGTGAGACTCCAACTCAAAAAAAAAAAAAAAATAACTCACCGGGCATCAAAGAAAGGCCTGTGGTCCTTCTGATGATAAGTGCTAGAACTTTATCACTGCCCTCTGGATCTTACAGAACATGTGAGCATTGACAGCCCTCACAGAGAAGATAGCCCAGCATGTTCCAGGGATAGGAGGGAGCTAGGGGAGGGATTCGGGAAGCTTCCCAGTGAGGGGGCTGGAGCGGTTTTTGGATGAGGAAGGTCCCTCGGGGGCTGGGGGTCTGACGGAAGAGACAGGATGGCATGGGCCTGCATCTGATCTGGGTGAGGAGCCAGAGGCCCGTTTGGCTGGCGTGGGAGGCCAAGGGCAGTGTGAGGGTCGACAGCCCGCGGCGAGCTCCCTTCCCATGTTTCCTTGCAGTGACAGCCCACACAGCGAGCCAGGGACCATCGATGAAGTTGATCACGACAATGGCACCGAACCTCACACCAGCGATGAAGGTGAGTGAGGGGGACCCCAGGGCCAAGGAACTCGCCTGGGGCCTCTCGGGCTGGCTCATGGCAGCCGACCACAGGGCTGGCTCACGCGGCTCCTCCAGCTCTCCAAGTCAGCACATCTGTCCTACAGAACAGGTGGAGACCCAGAAAAGCCCTCCCGGCGGGCCCCAGGTCCCAGCACAGGCCTGACGCGGCGCCACCGCTCGTGGGTGCGCACTGTCTTCACCACATCCCACACCCAGCCCCCTTCATCCTTCGAGGCATCTGGTCTGGCTAGGGTGCAAATCCTAAGTGATGCAAGATTTTTAAGTACGAAGCAACCTCTGGCCTTCTGTCCTTCTCCCGCGAGGAGCTGCTCCATGGCTGGCCCGTGCTGAAACTTGAGGCAGGGTGAAAAATGAGATGTCAGTCCTTGAGGAGCGCCCTGGCTGTCACCAGACCTTGACAGGCTGGAAGTAGGCCCTCATGAGGCAGAGTGATCATGCCAGGCTACAGGTGTGTCCCCAGTGTGGTGGGCACCCCAAAGATGAAGCCAAGGGGTGATGGGGTGATGATCCCAGGAGCTACGTGGAGAGAGCGGAAGAAAGGCCAGCTGGATGTCGAGGGACTCACTGGATTCCTCCACCCCTTCTCAACAAGGAGAAGAGAGTTGGATCCGTCTCTAGGGAGACTAGACTGTGTAGACAAGCCGTCTGGACACTGTGCCAATGTATCCATTAGGCAAAGTCAGCCTGGTGCCGGGGGCCCAGATACTTGCAGGGATCCAGCACAGTGGCTAATTTATTTTAAAATCAGTAGGAAAATGAAATGAGTATGATAACCAGTCAGAACATATTTGTCTTTATACAAATACAGTTGAGGCCAGGCCCAGTGGCTCATGCCTTAATCCTCGCACTTTAGGAGGCTGAGGTGGGAGGATCACTTGAGACTAGGAGTTCAAGACCACCCTGGGCAACGTATTGAGACCCCCTGCCTCTAAAAAGTATTTTTTCAAATTAACAAATATAACTGAAAATATAATTTTTAACTTTTTCATAGTGGAAGGGACTCATTTAGGCAAAAGCACCGGGGCCCATGAAAATCAGGGCTCTGTGTGTACCATAGTTGTCCTTTCTGCTTGTGATAGTTTTACTTTTTTTGTTTCTTGAGTTGGAGTCTCACTCTGTCGTCCAGACTGGAGTGCAGTGGCCGCTCCCAGCCACCGCAGCCTCGACCTGCTGGGCTCCGGCGATCCTTCCGCCTCAGCCTTCCAAGTAGCTGGAACTACAGGCGTGCGCTACCACGCCCGGCTAATTTTTTGATGTATTGTAGAGATGTGGTCTCGCCAAGTTGCCCAGGCGGGTCTCGAACCCATAGGCTCAGGCAGTCCACTCACCTCAGCCTCCCAAAGCACAGGATTATAGACTGAGCCACCAGCCCAGCTAGTTTTAGTTTTTAAACATCATTTGTTAGTGGTTCTCTTACTTGGTCTTTGTGTTTCCCTGTGGGACAGCCCCAGGTTCCACTGGCCACCCATTTGTCAGGAAATTGGCATGTACTCAGGTAAGGATTTTGGGGACTGCTGAAAGAGGCAAGACTGATATAGATGGGTTTTCACATTCCAGTGAAATAGTAGGACTATTCCAGTTGCTAATGAGAGAACCCCCCAACTCAAAACAACCTAAGCATAAAAGAGAATCAGCTCATATACCTGAAAATTTCCAGGGTAAGTAAGGCTTCCGGCACAGCTGGATCCAGGAGCACAGATGATTTTGTCAGGACTCTGTCTCCGTCTTTCTGTTCTGTTTCCCTCTGTGCTGGCTTCAGACTCAGGTTGGCTCTTCCTGTGCAATGGTCTCTGGCAGTTTCAGCCTTCACCATTCTTTTACCCAAAGTCCCAGTGGAAAGGAGCTTCCTTGTCATAATGGCTCCAAGAAAGGTGGTCCTGAGGCAGAGTCTCATTGGACTGCCTTGGGTCATGCACCCAGGCAGGAGTCAGTCACTGCAGCCGGAGAGGAAGCTGATAGGTCAAACCTGGGTCAGGGATAGAAAGTGCAAATCCAGATGTAACTTTCAGCTTTAGCAGAAGCCTGAGAGGCTGCAGTCGTCCTGAACCGAGGGGGTGCCCTGCAGAGGCTTTGTCTGGAGATCCGAAGGCTGCCACCTGCTCCTTGTTCAAGGAGATCTGCTTTTCTCTGCCCTTCTCCTCCTTTCTTCTGCCTACCACCTCCAGTTCTCCTTTTCCCACCGTCCTGTTTAACAGCCACCTCACCCCCCACCCCCATGTTCTCCATCTGTTGCTCTTTTTATTTCCGGATTTCTCTTTCCCCCCTCCCTTCTCCTCCCTTCCCCCTCTCTCCTATCCCCTTCCTTCCCCTCCCCTTCTTTCCATTCTCTTTTACCCTCCTCTCTCTCCGCCTTCATCTCTCTCCCACTCCTCATCCGTCCTCTCTGACTGTTGTCTCGATGGCCCTGGCCGCCTCAGCCCCCCTGCTGGCTTTTCCGTAGCTCCTTGATCTAATGGGTAGAAGGCTGTTCTGGGCCTCAGGACCCAGGACATGGAGGCACACAGAGGACAGGTCTTGCCGGGTCAGTGAAGAAGCAGACATGGGACACACCCAGCGGGCTTCATTCCAATACCCAGAAACACCTTCTGGACAATGCTGCCTCCCCATCTCTGGGCAGAGGCTCACTGCTACCCCTGGATGGAATGAGTCAAAGCTTTGGATCTAGTTCCCCAGAAGGTACTTCTTCCTCTTGTTCTTTGTAAGGTTTCTGGTTTCTGGAAATGGTAAAGGCAGGAAGAGTCATCCTGGAAGAGAAATAGTCACATTTTGGGAGAGCCAGTGTCATGCTTGCTGAAGGCTCTCAAAGTATTCAGTCATTTGTATATCTTCTTGGAGAAGATAATCAAATATATCTGTATAGATATAAAGCATCCTGCATGTGTTGGTGGGGTTGCTGAATCAGGGGCATTCTTTAGAGGAAAATTAATTGAAGCTTCTAAATGTCACATCCTTGCCCACCCTGGTTGCTAAAATGGTGGGAAAAAAGTGAGCTGCAGGGATAGTTAAGGGGACACAGGGCTCAGAGAAGAGACTTGGATGTGAAGCACAGAAGGAGTCCTTTGGGACTGTGTGATCCAAGACAGGCCACATAACCTCTGGCCTCGGTTTCCCTATCTGTAAGATGGGAGTGACAGCACCAGCACCAAGAGAATCATGGCATGGGTTAAAATGAGGTGATATATATGAAGGAGCCTAGCACAGCGCCTGGGACCAGGAGGTGGGTAAGAAACATAAATCGACTCTGCATCAAGCATAAATCTTTCTTAATTCTGATAGAGAAACTGAGTCTCAGAGAATTTCCTGACCCAAGTGGTCACTGGCAACCTAAACCTCCTGATTTCACCTGTTTCCTCTAAGACATTTCACTTGAAAGATTATCAATATCCCCTTTTTTCTTGAAAACACCTTGTATGAATGGAACCCAGCAGGCTTCAAAGGTCAGATCGGTTGTAGAACCATGGCTCCCAGTTCTTGTCATAGATGAGTCAGCCAGCGAGTCCACGTTGGAGGAATAGTTCAGTTCAGTTGTTTGGGTATCTACTGCCTTTCTTGTCTCAGCAGATTCTGTCCCTGGCTGCTGCCTACCGCTTGGTCTTGAGTCTCTTAGCGGTTCCTGGGATAGGTCTGGAAAGTCCATGTGCTAGTTTTTTGTTCTCCAAGGTTTATAAAGAAACCAGGGTTAGCTCATAATCTTTGATCCTCAAGACCAAACCAAATACAAAAATTAAGGCAGCCTGTCACTAGCGACTTTATTCATTGTCAACCAGGGGAGGAATAATTGTCGGATTATAAAACCACTAAAGTTAGTGACAGAAGCATGTTCACTTGGGTGTGATATGTCAATCTTCAGTTATAATTGTGCCACTCTTCCCTCACCAATATTTTCCCTCAAATCTTGAGAGTAGCTTTGACTCTCCCCTCTGCTCTTCTGTTCTGGAACTTCATAGAAATGGTGTTGTATAGAGTAGATTTTTGACTCTTCTGTCACCTTGCATCATGTTTTGAGACTGAGGTTTGACGGTATTAAGATGGTATCAGTCATTTTATGGACGAACACCTCATTCTGCTGGGATCACATTCACCACTCCCCATAAGAAATAAAGAACAATATAAAATAAGAATAGCAGCCAACTTGGCTTATGTTTCTAACCCCCAGTAACAGGTGGTAAACTGGCTTGCACTGTCTGGTCGATACCTCTGCCCTCCTCTTTTTTAGCCACCTTATTGAGACATAGATCACGCGCCATACAATTCACCCATGCGAAGTCTACAATTCATTGGTTTTTAGTATAGTCACTGATACACGTGGCATCACCACAGTCAGTTTAAGAGCATTTCCATCATCTCAAAAAGGAGCTGATCACCTCTTACGCCATCCTCCCCACAACCCGCACATTTCTCTCTGTTCCTAAGAAACCACTCATCTACTCTTTGTCTCTGGATTTGCCTATTCTAGACATTTTATATACGTGAACTCATACAATGATATGGCCTTTGTGACTGACTGGCTTTTTTCAGTTAGCTTGCTTTCAGGCTGGCTCCACAGCTCAGGGGTTAGAGCACTGGTCTTGTAGCTTGCTTTCAAGGTTCATCCACGTTGTAGCATGTATCTGGAATTCTTTCCGCTTCATAACTGAATAATGTTCCGTTATATGGATATAGCACACTTTGTATATCCATTTGTCAGTTGATGGACTAATATGAATAATGAATAAGAATAATGCTGTTATAAACGTGTGTGTACAAGTTTTTGTGTGGATATATGTTTTCACTTCTCTTGGGCATATACCTAGGAGTGGAATGACTGAGTCATATAGTAGCTTTATATTTAATCATTTAAGGAACTGCCAGACCATCCTCTAAAGTGACTGCACCATTTTACATTGCCATCAGCAGTGTCTGCGGGCTCTGATTCCTCCACACGCCACCATTTGTTATTAGCTGACTTTTTATTCTCACCATCCTAGTAGATGTGAAGAGAATCTCATTGAGGTTTTGATTTGAATTCTCTGATGACTAATGATGCTCATCATATTTTTATATGCTTTTTGGTCATTTGTGTATCTTCTCAGAGAAAATAATCAAATAAATCTGTATATATAAATATATACCTGTCTTTTCAGATCCTTTGTTCGTTTTAAAGTTTGGTTATTTGTCTTTTCATTATTGCATTGTTGACAGTTCTGTATATATTTTAAGTATAAGTTT
>NW_007158643.1:0-3700 GCF_000164805.1 Carlito syrichta | reverse complement strand
ATTTCATTGCAAATTGTTCATTATGAGTGTATAGGAACACGATTGATTTTAATACATTGTTCTTGTATCCTGCAGCTTGTTGAACTTATTCATCCAGTCAAATAGCTTTTAGTACTGGTGATTTTTTTATATACAAGATCATATCAACTGTAAATAGACATAGTTTTACTTCTTCCTTTCCAATTTGGATGGCTTTTATTTCTTTCCCTTGCCTAATTGCCCTGGCTAGATTCTCCAGTACAATGTTGAAGCGAAGTGATGAGAATAGATAACAGGCTGAGGCGGAAGGATCGCCGGAGCCCAGCAGGTCGAGGCTGCGGTGCGTGGGAGCGGCCACTGCACTCCAGTCTGGGTGACAGAGTGAGACTCCGACTCAAAAAAAAAAAAAAAAAGAATAGATAACCTTGTCTTATTCCTGATCTGTGGAGAAAGCAGCCGATATTTCGCCATTAAGTATAATGTTAGCTGTGGGTTTTTATAGATGCTTTCTAACAAGTTGAGGAAGTTTTCTTCATTCCTAGTTTGCTGGGTATGCTATCAAGGAAGGGTGTTAGATTTTGTCAAATGATTTTGTTCCTCATCTATTAAGATGATTGTGTGATTTTGTTTGTTTTTCATTTTATTGATGAGATGTATTTACATTAATTGATTATTTTTCTTGGTTGGTAAACCAATTTTGCATTCCTGGGATAAGTTCCACTTGGGCGTGGAGCATGATTTATCCTCCTTGGAGTTCATTGAGCTTCCTGGATGTGTAAGTTAGAGTTTTTCAGTAAACTTGGGGAGTTTTTTTTTTTTTTGAGTGGGAGTCTCACTCTGTCGCCCAGACTGGAGTGCAGTGGCCGCTCCCGCGCACCGCAGCCTCGACCTGCTGGGCTCCGGCGATCCTTCCGCCTCAGCCTTCCAAGCAGCTGGAACTACAGGCACCCGCTACCACACCCGGCTAATTTTTTGATTTATTGTAGAGATGAGGTCTCGCCAAGTTGCCCAGGCGGGTCTTGAACCTGCGGCTCAGGCAATCCACTCACCTCAGCCTCCCAAAGGCACAGGATTACAGGCTGAGCCACCAAGCCCGGCTGGGGAGTTTTTAACTATTATTTTTTCAAAAATTGTTTGGTGCTCTTTTCTTTCTCTTTTGCTTCTGGTACTGCTATTACATATATCTTGATATATTTTGTAGTGTCCCACATTTCTCTGACACTAATTTTTCCTTATTATTTTTCTATCTGTTCCTCAGTTTACATAATCTCTATCAACCTACCATCAAACTTGCTAATTCTTTCTTCTACCAGTTCAGATCTACTGTTGAGCTCCTCTAGTAAATTTTGTATTTCAGTTGCACTTTTCAGTTCTAGAATTCCTCTTTCTAAATGTATAATTTCTATCTCTTTGTCGATATTTTGTATTTGACATGATGGTGTTTCTTACCTTGACTTCCTTGACTTTAATCATGGTTTCCTTCAGTTTTGTTGACATATTTATAATGGCTCCTTTGAAGACTCTTTCTGTTAGATTTGACATCTGGTTGCTTTCACAGGCAGTTTCTATTGCCTGCTTTTTTTTTTCTGTTTAGTGTGTGGATCATACTTTTTGTTTCTTTGTATGCTTTATAATTCCTTGTTGGAAACTGGACATTTTAGATAGTATATTGTAGCAACTCTGGGTACTGGACCCTACCCCTTGGTGCTTATTGTTGTTAATTCTTGATTTGTTTAGTGACCAACGGGATTATTTTATTAAAGCCTATTCACCCCCCCAACTCCACTCCTTCACCCCTCCCTCCCACCCACACACACACACAGTTCAAACTTCAGACGTTGTTCTTCAGGAAGAAACAGCTTTGAGTGTGCCCACTGTGATCCTGGATGACCGTGGTTTTGGTAGGGTTCTCTTTCACTGACCATATCCAACTGCTAAACTCCACGAATTGCTGGATAAGCACTCTATTCTTTTCAACAGTGCCCTTGGCCCTAAATTGTTCTATACAATAATTTAATCAAATTCTGTATCCTTTGGAATAGTTTCTGAAGTAGTGTTTGGTATTTGTTCTGATCCCAGGAGGACTCCTCCCAGCTGTCTTTTCCCCTGACTTTCTTCTGCAAATGATCTGACTTACAGTCTAGCTTGTATCTTCCTGAAATTCAAGAACCTTGACTTCCACTGTTCTTGAGAGTGCCATTAGGCTTGAACTTCTCCAAACTCTGTTGCAACTAAATTCAGTTGCTTTGGAAAGAGATTAGGAGCTATCTGTTTTTACAGTGTGCTTCTTACCCCAAATATCTGTGCTCTGGGGTTAAGGGTGAAACAATGGCCATCTTCTGAGCTGAGCATTTTGTAGAGGGGCAGGCAGCAGCCTGATATCCTCTCAGTTTGCCTTTCTGCCATGGAACCATCACCTCACAAGCTGGGTCAAGGGTGATCAGGGCCCTTAATATTCTCAGTGGTGCCATGTCCAGGATACAGTCTCCATTCCATTATGGGGGTTAGGTGGAAGAAGGGAGCCCTCACCTCTCCACTCTACTCACCTGGGACTCAGCTTCAGCAATAGGTAGTTGAGAGCAGAATGAAAAACACTGAGCTCCTGCTTCTCCTTGGAATAAAGCCCTATGACTAGATGGTGGCAGGGGAGAAGGAGCCCTGGGTTCTGGCTGAGCCATCTGGTTTGGAGTTTCTACCTCCCTGAGCTTGGGGGATGAGGAGGCTTGGAGGGAGAGAGCAGTCTTGGTTCAGATACCCACACTCTCAACTTTCTTATTGAATTTTCATAGATTTTCTTGAATAGATGTTTCTTCATTTGCTTTTTGCCCACAGGACCATTTCCAGAGGCTTTAAATGGCTTTCTTTTTCTTTTTGTATTTTTCACAAGTTTCCCTGGGGAACTCTTCATGCAGTCATGCCAGAGTCAATCTCACTCCTTTCCTTTTAAATTAAATATAAATCTTAATACCAGCTGGTGCCATAACCCGAGGCTATAAGAGAACCCAAGATCATGATTGAGAAGAGGAGAAAAGAGGGACTCTGTAGAGAGGCCTTGATAGTTTTATTCCTTTCACTGCGGGGAGGATGAGAGAAAAGAGAAGACACATCTGCATTCCCAACCTTTAATGCAGTGACTCTGGCCTCTAGTAAACTGGTCTGTTGAGATGAGTGTTCCTCTTCTGGGGATGGAGTGGGGCATGGAGTGGGCAGGGAGCAGTGAGGTGGTATTGAAAGGAAGAGAGCTGACTCCTTCCCATGCAGGTGGAATTCGTGATCTGTAAGAGTTCTTTGGAGTAGCACAGCTGGAGAGAGGAATTTGAGTGTCCTGTCAGGAGACGGATAGAGAAGGACATGAGAAGAACTCATAAAATGTCTTCAGATTCTGAAATAAAAGCAAAGCTCCAGTGTGCCCTTCCATCCAGGCCTAGGACTATTGCAACAGCCTCTGAGCTGCTGTTCCTCCAGCCTGTCCCCTCCGATCCTTCCCCTACTTTGCTTTGCCACAGGAGTGACTTTTCTAAAGTGTGACCTCTGCCAGGCTCCTACTGAACAGTCCTCAACCTTTCCTCTAGCCTCTCTGCCTCTTCCCTCACTCCAGAGCCTGTAGGATTCCTACCTGGCACAATTGACCTCTCAATAAGCAGGAGCTGAGTTGGATATGAAACACATAGCATTGTTTATCTGTATATTCATACTTACAGTATATAGATGCAAAGGTCCT
>NW_007158642.1:0-861 GCF_000164805.1 Carlito syrichta | reverse complement strand
TACTTTAGGATGAGTAGTGTTTACCTTTTCAGCAGTGAGGTCACACAGAATAGTTTTAAGCTTTTAAATGGTGTGTGAGATCATCTTACCCATGTGTGTGTCGGAATTATTATTGCAGAGCGTAGTATCTGGTACTTGAGAAATTTTTTTTTAGCACAGTTGTTGGTTTTCATTGATCTCTAGTAAAAGTGTACGTGTGCTTTTGCAAATAGTTGACACATGGAATATTGCTTCTACTCTTTGGTTCTGCTTGGTAAGCTTGTTTGAATTTTGTTTCAGTTTGAGGCAAGGTGGTTACCCCTCTCCAGCCTTGAGTGAATGTCATCTTGGGGGAGTGTGCTCTTCAGTATTTATCTTAGTTGTTGATAGAGCCTGGTAGCATACCTAGTGGTACTGCATTATTAATACTGTTGGCTCACCTGGTTACCCAATGTTTAGCAATGTGTTTCTTGTTAGTCCTGTGGTAGAATTTATAGAATGTTTTAATGTCATCAGAAGAGTGTACAGATTAGTCACATACTGAATTTAATTGATAATTGTTTTCTCTTTTTCTATTTAAAATTTTTAGTTGTGTATGTTGAGAGACAGGGGAGGTGGGAAGGTAAAAATTCTTTGCACCAAGTCTGTTTGTGGTTAAAAAGAAATTTCATTATTAAATCTGGTCTCACCATACTGAAATTAGTCCTCTGAACTTGATTTACTTTAAATTTTGGGATTATTAGTTTTAATATCATGTAATAGTTGAGGACTTTTTTTTTGAGTCATTATCTCACTTTGTCACCCAGGCTGGAGTGCAGTGGCATATCACAAATGCCACAACCATGACTCCCTGGGCTCAAGTAATCCCTCCACCTCAGCCCA
>NW_007158641.1:0-930 GCF_000164805.1 Carlito syrichta | reverse complement strand
TAAATATAAATAATATAAACTCAAGGTAATTAAGTTATAGCTTATAGTATAATGGTAAGTTAATAACAGTAAGCCAATAAAACCAAGCCATTTAAATAAATTTATAGAGTATAGAATAGTGTTAAGTCAATAATATTAACGGCTTAATATATTAAAAGTTAGTATAACTAGATTAAATTTAGGGATAACTTGGGGAACTTTTAATTAGGGCTTAAAAAGAAGAGTATGATGTGAATGATTTATTAAATTGTTTTGAATGATTTAAAACAATGTATTTGTAATTTTGATGTAAGCTTTGTAAAACACGACATGCATCAGGAAATTGTAACAGTTTGTTTAGAACGTGTTCGTCTTGTGACGGTCTTGTGATGCATGATCTGTAAAGCATGGAATCTGTATGCCCCAAGCAGGTAATTATTACACTGCTGGAGGGTCTAAAAAATGGTATATAAGTTGGAAAAAGTTTCAATAAAATCGGCTTCGGTCTTGGCCAGGCTGAACCCAGAAGAGCTGCCTCCGAGTAGTTTTCTTCTCTCCGTCTCTGATTCACCGGTGCGGTCCTTACCCTCCCTCTGGTCAGTGCAGGTCACCGACAATTGCCTATCTCTTTATCCTCAGTTTCAAGCATTTCAGACCTGCATCTAGTATCTCCAGCCATGCATGTTTTGTAAGGAGCTCAGTTAATTTTAGGAACCACCTCAGTCCCCTTGGCAGAAGCCCCACACATGTCCAATGACCTCTCTTAGCTCAATGAGTATCCACAGCCAATTCCCTGGGCGTCTCTGTATCACACATCCCCCTCCTTCCCAACTGCAGATAACTGGAAGGATCGTGGGCATCTGGTTGTTTTGCAACACGGTCCCCTTTGTGGATATCATTTATGCAAAGTATGTCCTATCATGGTAGCTGCTCTTCATGGACCAGGGTCTG
>NW_007158640.1:0-1109 GCF_000164805.1 Carlito syrichta | reverse complement strand
AACACTTAAGAAATTACTAAACACAAAAGAAAAAGGGGAAAAAAGAACAACGTTCTTCACAAGCATACAGGAAAAAGAATAAAGTACACTGGAACCAACACCAAAAACAAAAAAAAAAGACAATAAACCAAGTGGAAGAACAACTCTATAAGAACACTATGGTAGGAACAAACTCTCACATTTCAATAATTAGCCTGAACATGAATGGACTAAACGCACCACTGAAAAGACATAGAATGGCAAAATAGATAAAATACACCAGGCAACAATATACTGCCTTCAAGAGACCCATCTCACTAGACAGGACATGCACAGACTCAAAGTAAGAGGATGGGAAACAAATTTTCAGGTGAATGGACCAAAAAACAAAGTAGGAGTTGCGATCCTAATTTCAGACAAAATACCATTAAAGCTACCAAAATTTAAAAAACATACAGAGGGTCACTACATAATGATAAGAGGTTCACACCATCAACAAGAAATATCTATCCCAAACATATATGCACCTAACATAGGTGCACCAAGTTTTATAAAGCAACTCCAAGGAAAACTAAAGAAAGATATTGACTCTAACACCATCATAAATGGGGCTTTAATACCCCACTCACAACCCTAGACAGACCATCAGGACAAAAAATCAGCAATGAGATCCAGACTCTCAATGTGACGCTTGACCAAATGGACTTAATTGATACCTACAGAACACTACATCCAGAGACCTCATAATACACATTCTACTCATCACCGCATGGAACATATTCTAAGATCAACCACATAATTGCCATAAATGAAGCATAAGCAAATTGAAAAGGACTGAAATTCTAACTTGCAACTTCTCGGACCACAGTGGAATACAAATAAACATTAATACCACTAAGGTCCCCCCAAAACCTACAAAGACATGGACACTAAACAGTATGATGCTAAACAACTCCTGGGTCACTAATGAAATTAAAACAGAGATCAATAGATACCTGGAAGCAAATGAAAATGAAGAAACATCTTACCAAAATCTCTAGGATGCCTTAAAAGCTGTAGTAAGAGGGGAATATATATCCCTACAAACACACATGAAGAAAATGGAAGGAACACAAATTAGCAGCCTAACA
>NW_007158639.1:0-768 GCF_000164805.1 Carlito syrichta | reverse complement strand
CTACTCTTCTTCCATGTGACATCAAGATGACTTGTAAAGATGTGGAGAATGAACTTCCAAAGGTAATTTTCTGAGCTAAGTCTGTTGCAAATAAAGTTCCATAAGAATCTTCCTTATCTGAGATAATAGACAAGCAATATTCTTTTAAGTGTGCTGGAGTGTGTCTACGGTGGATATGTTATGCCTTGCTAGAGGATAGAACATGTCTGGAAAAAATACCATTAAAAACTAAGCATTCTGTTAGTTTATAAGTGATAAAATCCGCTAAAGTATATAAGAAATACTTTGGCTAGTTTTTAAAAATGCATATATGTTCCTTTAGATTTGGAAACTTTTAACCTGAAATTGGTTGACGTTTAACATTCTTGTCATTTAAGTCTCTGTGTGTTCTGTGTAGAGGAACTTGGATGTGGGAGCATCCTGGGGTCAGTGGTTTCTGAGTTTTGATATGCAGTTGTCAATTCACTGAACTATTTTTTTGAGAGGGAGAATAAAAAAATGTAGATTTATGGCCCATATAATTAGTCATTATATTGAATAATTAAAAATTAATTCTTGTAACTTGGACACAGGAGTCTAAAATTGCAGAAAGATGCTATGGAAGAATGTTCATTGTAAAAAGGAGGGTCACCAGTCATTTACTGTTAAGAATAGATGACAGTGTAGTGGCTACAATAACTCCTGACTATGGCACCAAACAATGCCTTTCTGTGCCCAGCATATAATTAAACACCACATTCAGTACAAACTCTACAGTATAGATTTTTT
>NW_007158638.1:0-945 GCF_000164805.1 Carlito syrichta | reverse complement strand
CGTCAGTCATTTTCTAATGGTATTACATTGGATGATCAAGGTCCACTAAATGAGTGAGAACATGTGATACTCAGATCTTTGTTTCTGTGAGAGGTCACTCAGTATTATAGACTCTAGTTCCATCCAGGTTGCTGCAAAATTCATGATTTTTGCGGGGTCCCACCCCGCAAGGGTCGTGAGATTTCCTGAAGGAGAGACGAATAGGTGAAAGACGAAAACATTGTACTCGGACACCTGCTTCCTGAACAGATGACAATTTAATGTTAGCTAAGGGAAAGCTTTTATACCATTTGAAAAGGGGCAAGACAAAGAAAATTCCTTCACGTACATATCCTCTACAAGTTACCACCATCTAGTGGTCTTAGCAGTAAACAAGCCGAGAACCCTGTAAACATTCAGATAATGAGTCTTATTCATAAGGCCAAAGATGATAGTTTTAGTCCAAAGTCCCAAATTACAGTCCATGAACTGTCTACAGAAAGTTTAGCAGTAGTCTTCCCTCTGGAGCTTTATGGCCTTCGGAGTTCTGTAATTGCCTTTCTTGTCCAGGTGTCTTTGTTACTTTTCTCTTATCCTGCAGTGCTTGTTTCTAAAGAAAACTCAAAAGACACTTTTAGTAATGTTTCCCAGGCCCCCAAGGTTGCTTTCTGTCTTTAGCTAAGTTATCATAAAAGTGTCTGATTAGTATATTATGAGTTCAGTGAAAACCCACTCTATAAATGTTAACTTAGAGTTTTAACTATTGAATTAAGTAAAAACCTTAATGATTAATCTTTATCCTAAGTCAGTGAAAACAGTGTTATAAATCACCCACATAACTCCTATATAAGTGTTAGAACTTAAAATGAATTCATAATGAACTTACTATAAACCTGTGCTTCTAAAAACCTTATGTCTAAACACTAAACTACATAATTCTAAATCAATAAAGAGTGAGTATACTTA
>NW_007158637.1:0-727 GCF_000164805.1 Carlito syrichta | reverse complement strand
CAGTTCTATATTTTGGTCCTCAAGCTTTGAGATTCTTTCTTCTGCTTGGGTAATTCTGCTTTCCATGATTGTCAGTTTGTTATTTATTTCATTCACAGTATTCTTTATTACTGTTATCTCGAATATCAGCTCCTTCCTAGTTTCTTCTTGTCTCTCCTCAATTCTTTTTAATCTTTCCATTAATGTTTTGATACCTAGGTTTGTAGTTTGGGACCAGTCATTCTGAGGGCTCTTCGTTGTTTGTATTCTGAAGTCAGTTTTCTCAGCGTCTGCCCTCCCAGGGGTCTGGGATGGACCCATATTGCTCCTTCAGTTTTTCTTCATTTATGTAGATTTTTCTCTCTCTCCCCTTTTCCCTCCCCTTTTTTAATTCTGTTTTTCAGGGAATGTGGAGTTGCTTTTGTTCACTTGTGCAATCTCCTGTTCTTCCTTATGAGGGTCCTCTGACTTTGCTCACTTTTGCGGTTGGAGTGTAGGCTGCGGGCTGTACTTTTTGCAGTTTTGAGGTTTAATTGAGGGGGAAGCTGTGATTCAGAATCTATATGCTGATTCCAGTATCCACCAACGGGTGTATGAGCACACTGGAACCTATTTCCCACTGCCTTATAATCTGTCTGTGCAGCGGTGTGTAAGTTTGTTCCCTGGAGCAAAAGGTGGCACAGAAGAGGAAAATAATGGAGGAAGGGGAGGGTCAATATGAAGTTAGAAAGAGAGGAGAGTGAGAGAG
>NW_007158636.1:0-581 GCF_000164805.1 Carlito syrichta | reverse complement strand
GCATGGTTAACTAGTTGGCTGGCTAGTATGCTCACCTAACTAGTCGGCTGGGTATTTGGCTGACTATTTAGCCTGATCCAACTAGTCAGCCCACAAGTTGGATGACCAAACTTGTCAGCTGACCAGTTGGATCACTAGACGGTCGATTAGTTAGCTGACTTAAATAGTTGGCCAGCTAGTGGGCCGACCAGTTAGCTTACTTAACTTGTCAGCTGGCGAGTAAGCCCACAGGTGTACTGACTTCACTAGTCAGCCAGCGAGTGAGCTGACTGGTTAGCTGACTTAACTAGTCAACCGATGAGTAAACTGAATGGTCAGTTGACTTTAGTCGACAAGTGAGTGAACCGAAAAGGTCAGAAGAGTTAACTAGTCAACCAGCGAATGAGCCGACCACTAAGCTGACTTAACTAGTCAGCTGGTGTGTGACCCAAATGTGAGCTGCCTTAACTAGCTGACTTAACTAGCTATCTACCTAGATAGCAAGCTGACTTAACTAGCTGAAATAACTAGCTAGTCAGTTGTCTAGCCATCTGACTTTACTAGCTTTTCAGCTAGCTAGTGATCTGCCTAGCCAACTGACT
>NW_007158635.1:0-606 GCF_000164805.1 Carlito syrichta | reverse complement strand
AAATACACCCTGTGTATATTCCTGTATATTAGGACTCTCATTAGATACATCCTGATTCAAAACTCTGATACTTTTTAGAACTTCCCAATATGCTCTGTAGACTTTTGGGATTGAGGACTCGTGTAACACAGATTCCATATTCTTTCTTCGCAAAAGGTCATGTAGTTGCCTGTAAATAAGGACTCCATTTTCCAGATTCATGCTCGAAAACACCATGATTTGTGTTTAGCCCGTAGCAAGATGACCTTAAGCTTTATGGGATTGAAAACCCGAGTAACGCAGATTCCTAAAAAATACTTAGCAATAGGCAGTGAGGTTTCCTTTATGTGAGGACTCCCATTACCCAGATCCTTACTTCAAAAACCTGATTCGTCATTACATCTCAGGAAGACGTCCTGTAGTTTTTGGGATTGAGGACTCATATAAGGAAGATTCCTTATACTTCCTTAGCAATATGACGTGTATTTTCCTGTATATGACGACCTCCATTACCCAGCTTCCTGCAGGATGCCGAGATGGTTCCTGGTGACCGAGAATTCCAGTTTTTGGATATCAAGAGGAACACTTCCATAATATTCTTTGAGAACTAGAATCCAAGATTTCTGG
>NW_007158634.1:0-349 GCF_000164805.1 Carlito syrichta | reverse complement strand
CTCCCCACATCTCTCCCACTTCCTCTATCTCTCACTCTCCACAGACCCTTTCCCTTTTTCTCTTGTAACCACCACTTTAATAAATCTCTTGACCTTAAACGGGTGAGGAGTCGTTACTGGTGTCGAACTTCTTTCATTGGTGCCATGTCTCTGATCAGGTGCTCTCCTGCCCTTGTGCGGGTCTATCCCCATAGGCGGGACCCCCAACCCAGCGCTGGTGGCCACTCCAACCCTCCTGGACCTTTCCACTGTTTTGAATGCGTGAACTGCATCCACCAGCGGTCGTTGGTTAGATGAGTTCCCAGACACGGAAGCCTGAAACTTGCCTGGGATACCCAGGAGGAACTGA
>NW_007158633.1:0-703 GCF_000164805.1 Carlito syrichta | reverse complement strand
GCCAGGGATCCCACGTCTGCTAACCCACAGCAGCTCCTGTATAACTCTCTCTCTCTCCCCTCCCTAAGGAATCCCACGATTGTCGGGCTGCAGCGGACCCCAGGGGTCCCACGTCTGCTGGCCCACAGCGGATTCTGAAGGACTCATATATCTATCGGGTAACAGAGAGCCTCAGAGGCTCCATGTTTGTTGCCCCACAGTAAGCCCTATTCGACCTGCAGCTCCCACCCGCTGCCCAGTCACGTGCTTTCGGTCTGGTTCAAAAATCCTTGCACTAGGTGCCTTGACCCCCTCGGTTCTCCAGGAGGACCCTGGTTGTGCCAAACCCCTGTGACGACAGGATTTGCCACAGTCACACTTCTCGAACAGCCGATTCTTCAGGGGATGCCCCGTTTAGTCTACCTGTCTCACCATGGGAGGTTCGTCAACCCTGCCGGCCGATTCCCCTCTTAAATGCCTCTTAAACAATCTCACTACACTTTCTCTTTCCCCTGATATCAAACCCAAATGCCTAATTCGTTTTTGCACCCAAGACTAGCCAAGATACCCCTTAGACAACCAAAACCAGTGTCCCCCCGCCAGGGGTCACTCAATCCTGATATTATTCAGGATTTATGTAATTTCTGTGAGCGTTTAAAACGGGGGGTAGAGATTCCCTATGTTCAGTCTTTTTCTCTCCTCCATAAACATCCTTGCCTGTGGC
>NW_007158632.1:0-763 GCF_000164805.1 Carlito syrichta | reverse complement strand
CCAGCCTGCTGGCTGGAAATTAAAACCAACTGGCTAGTCAGCTGGGCAGCCCACTAACTTGATAGCCAGCGGCATAGCCAGCAAGCCAACCAGGAAGCTGGCTAGTAAGGCAGATGGTTAAATGTCTATCCAACCAGGTAGCTAGCTAATTAAGTCAGCTGACTAGCCAGCTAACCAACCAAATAGCTAGTCAGCTAGTTAAGACAGCTAGCTATCCATCTATCTAGTTAAGTCAACTAGCAAGTCAGCTAACTATTCAACTAGCTAGTTACATTAGCTAGCTAGTCAGTTTGAAAGTCAGCTAGCTAGATAAGTCAGCAAGATAGTCAGCTAGCTAGTCAGCCAGATAGTTAAGTCAGCTAGCTAGCTATCTATCCAGTTAGCTAGCTCATTATGTCAGCTAGCTGGAGAGCTAGATAGCGTGATTGCTACCTAGTTATGACAGCTATATAGCCAACTAGCTAGTCAGCTAGCCAGTTAAGTCAGCTAGTAAATCAGCTAGGTACTTAGCTAACTATTCGGCTAACAACTCAGCTAGCTGGTCAGTTCACAAGTGGGATCACTTGCTTTCCATCAGCTCAGCTAACTAGTCAGCTTGCTCACCTCCCAAACGGTCAGCAAACTAGTCGCCTCACTCACCAGCCAACAGGTCAACTAACTTGATGGCTCTCTCACAGGCCAACAGGTCAGCTAACTAGTTTCTTGCTCGCCAGCCAACTAGTTAAGTCAGCTCTCCAATCAGTTAGGTCGCCAGCAGACTAGT
>NW_007158631.1:0-1050 GCF_000164805.1 Carlito syrichta | reverse complement strand
CTATCTATCCAGTTAACTAGCTCATTATGTCAGCTACCTGGAGAGCTAGATAGCATGATTGCTACCTAGTTATGACAGCTATATAGCCAGCTAGCTAGTCAGCTAGCCAGTTAAGTCAACTAGTAAATCAGCTAGGTACTTAGCTAACTATTCGGCTAACAACTCAGCTAGCTGGTCAGTTCACAAGTGGGATCACTTGCTTTCCATCAGGTCAGCTAACTAGTCAGCTTGCTCACCTGCCAAATGGTCAGGAAACTAGTCGCCTCACTCACCAGCCAACAGGTCAACTAACTTGATGGCTCTCTCACAGGCCAACAGGTCAGCTAACTAGTTGGCTTGCTCGCCAGCCAACTAGTTAAGTCAGCTCTTCAATCAGTTAGGTCGCCAGCAGACTAGTTAAGGCAGCTCACCCAATGGTTCACATGATGCCCGACTAGTTAAGTCGGCTCACCAGTCGGCTTACTTGCCGGCCGACTAGTGAAGTCTTATGAGATTTTTGCTCACTTGCCAGCTGACTAAAGTCAGCTGACCACTCAGCTCACTCGCCGGCAGACTACTGAAGTCAGTTGACCAGTCGGTTCACTCACCATCTGAATAGTTTTGTCAGCTAGTTAAGAGGGCTGGCTAGCCAGCTTGCTAGCTTAAGTCAGCTACGTAAGTCAGCTGGTTAGCCAACTGTCTAGATGGGTAGCCAACTAGTTAAGTCAGATGTCTAGCCAGCTGAGTAGCTGGTTAAGTTAGCTAGTTAAGTCAGCTGGCAACCAGCTGCCTAGTTATTTAAGTCAGCTCATTAAGGCAGTTGGCCACCCAGCTAGTTAGCTAGTTAAAAGCTAGCTAAGTCAGATGGCTAGCCATCTGGGGAGCTAGTTATTTCAGCTAGTTAAGTCAGCTGGTTAGCTAGAAAGCTAGCTTTATAAGTGAGCTACTTATGTCAGCTAGCTAGCTAGTTAAGTCAGCTAGTTAATTCAGCTGTCTAACTAGATATCTAGCTAGGTAGAGAAGGAATTGAGCCAGCTAGTTAAGACAGCTGGCTAGCTATGTAGCTAGCTG
>NW_007158630.1:0-863 GCF_000164805.1 Carlito syrichta | reverse complement strand
TCGCCAGCCAACTAGTAAGTCAGCTCTTCAATCAGTTAGATCACCAGCAGACTAGTTAAGGCAGCTCACCCAATGGTTCACATGATGCCCGACTAGTTAAGTCGGCTCACCAGTCGGCTTACTTGCCGGCCAACTAGTGAAGTCTTATGAGATTTTTGCTCACTTGCCAGCTGACTAAGGTCAACTGACCACTCAGCTCACTCGCCGGCAGACTACTGAAGTCAGTTGACCAGTCGGTTCACTCACCATCTGAATAGTTTTGTCAGCTAGTTAAGAGGGCTGGCTAGCCAGCTTGCTAGCTTAAGTCAGCTACGTAAGTCAGCTAGCTAGCCAACTGTCTAGATGGGTAGCCAACTAGTTAAGTCAGATGTCTAGCCAGTTGAGTAACTGGTTAAGTTAGCTAGTTAAGTCAGCTGGCAACCAGCTGCCTAGTTATTTAAGTCAGCTCATTAAGGCAGTTGGCCACCCAGCTAGTTAGCTAGTTAAAAGCTAGCTAAGTCAGATGGCTACCCATCTGGTGAGCTAGTTATTTCAGCTAGTTAATTCAGCTGGTTAGCTAGAAAGCTAGCTTTATAAGTGAGCTACTTATGTCAACTAGCTAGCTAGTTAAGTCAGCTAGTTAATTCAGCTGTCTAACTAGATATCTAGCTAGGTAGAGAAGGAATTGAGCCAGCTAGTTAAGACAGCTGGCTAGCTATGTAGCTAGCTGGTTAAGTCAGCAAGTTAAGTCAGATTGCTAGTCAGTTAAGGCAGCGAGTTAAGTCAGCTGGCTAGTCAGTTTCCTAGCTGCGTAGTTAGCTAGTTAGTCAGCTGTCTAGCCAGTTAACTAGCTACTTAAGTAACATAGTTAAGTCAGTGGCAAG
>NW_007158629.1:0-829 GCF_000164805.1 Carlito syrichta | reverse complement strand
TTTAAGTCAGCCCATTAAGGCAGTTGGCCACCCAACTAGTTAGCTAGTTAAAAGCTAGCTAAGTCAGATGGCTAGCCATCTGGTGAGCTAGTTATTCAGCTAGTTAAGTCAGCTGGTTAGCTAGAAAGCTAGCTTTATAAGTGAGCTACTTATGTCAGCTAGCTAGCTAGTTAAGTCAGCTAGTTAATTCAGCTGTCTAACTAGATATCTAGCTAGGTAGAGAAGGAATTGAGCCAGCTAGTTAAGACAGCTGGCTAGCTATGTAGCTAGCTGGTTAAGTCAGCAAGTTAAGTCAGATTGCTAGTCAGTTAAGGCAGCTAGTTAAGTCAGCTGGCTAGTCAGTTTCCTAGCTGCGTAGTTAGCTAGTTAGTCAGCTGGCTAGCCAGTTAACTAGCTACTTAAGCAACATAGTTAAGTCAGTTGGCAAGCCAGAATGTTAAGTAGTTAGCTAGCTAGTTGTCAGCTGGCAAGCCAGCAGTCTGTGTAAGTAGCAAGCTAGTTAAGTCCCCTGGCTTTCCAGCTGGCTAGCTAGTTATCTAGGCAGTTATGTCATCCTGCTAGCCAGCTGACTAGCTATTTAAGTCACCAAGTAAAGTCAGCTGGATAGACAGCTGGTTATTTAGGTAGCTAGATAGTTAAATCAGCTGTCTAGCCCACTGGCTAACTAGTTTAGTCACCTAGTTAAGTCAGCTTCCTAGCCAGTTGGCTAGCTAGGTAGCTTGCTAATTAAGTCAGCTGGCTAGACAGCTGACCAGCAAGTTAAGTCACCTAGTTTAGTCAGCTGGCTAGCCAGTTGACTAGGTATACAGCAAGCTAGTTAATACAGCTG
>NW_007158628.1:0-679 GCF_000164805.1 Carlito syrichta | reverse complement strand
GCTAGACAGTTGACAGCAAGTTGTCACCTAGTTTAGTCAGCTGGCTAGCCAGCTGGCTAGGTATACAGCAAGCTAGTTAATACAGCTGAATAGCAAGCATGCCAGCTATTTATGTCAGCTAGTTACATCAGCTGGCTAGCTAGGTAGTGAGATAGTTAAGTCAGTTGGCTAGCCAGCTGGTTAGCTAATTAATTCAGCAAGTTAGCTGGCTAGCCAGCTACCTAGCTAGGTAGAGAGTCTATTAATTCAGCTAGCTAGCTAGCTGGCTAACTATTTAATTCAGCTAGTTAAGTCAACTGGATAGCCAGATGGTTAGCTGGTTAAGTGAACTATTTAAGTTATCTGACTAGCCAGCTGGCTAGCTAGGTAGTAATCTAGTTAAGTCAGCTGGCTAGCCAGCTGGCTAGCCAGTTAAATCAGTTAGTTAATTCAGCTGTCTTTCCAATTGGCTAGCTAGATTGTAGCTGGTTAATTCAGCTGGCTAGCCAGCTGGCTAGCTGATTAAGTCAGCTAGTTAAGTCTGCTGGCTAGCCAACTTGCTACCTATGTACCTAGCTAGTTAAATCAGCTAGTTAAGTCAGCTGGCTATCTAGGTAGCTAGCTAGTTATGTCAGTTAGTTAAGTCAGCTGGCTAGCTAAAGTCAGTTAAGTCAGCTGGCTAGTCAGCTGCCTATCAGGG
>NW_007158627.1:0-790 GCF_000164805.1 Carlito syrichta | reverse complement strand
CAAGCTAGTTAATACAGCTGAATAGCAAGCAAGCCAGCTATTTATGTCAGCTAGTTACGTCAGCTGGCTAGCTAGGTAGTGAGCTAGTTAAGTCAGTTGGCTAGCCAGCTGGTTAGCTAATTAATTCAGCAAGTTAGCTTGCTAGCCAGCTACCTAGCTAGGTAGAGAGTCTATTAATTCAGCTAGCTAGCTAGTTGGCTAACTATTTAATTCAGCTAGTTGAGTCAACTGGATAGTCAGATGGTTAGCTGGTTAAGTGAACTATTTAAGTTATCTGACTAGCCAGCTAGCTAGCTAGGTAGTAATCTAGTTAAGTCAGCTGGCTAGCCAGCTGGCTAGCCAGTTAAATCAGCTAGTTAATTCAGCTGTCTTTCCAATTGGCTAGCTAGGTTGTAGCTGGTTAATTCAGCTGGCTAGCCAGCTGGCTAGCTAGTTAAGTCAGTTAGTTAAGTCTGCTGGCTAGCCAACTTGCTACCTATGTACCTAGCTAGTTAAATCAGCTAGTTAAGTCAGCTGGCTATCTAGGTAGCTAGCTAGTTATGTCAGTTAGTTAAGTCAGCTGACTAGCTAAAGTCAGTTAAGTCAGCTGGCTAGTCAGCTGCCTATCAGGGTAGCTATCTCGTGAAGTTAGCTGGCTAGGTAGCTGGCTACCTAGATAAGTCACCTTGTTAAGTCAGCTCACTGGCTAGCAGGTGAGCTAGGCAGTTAGGTAGTTAAGTCAGGTGGTAAGCCAGCGGGCTATGTAGGTAGTTAGCTAGTTATGTCAGCTGGCTAGCTATTAGGTATCTAG
>NW_007158626.1:0-767 GCF_000164805.1 Carlito syrichta | reverse complement strand
CAGCTGGTTAGCTAATTAATTTCAGCAAGTTAGCTGGCTAGCAGCTCCTAGCTAGGTAGAGAGTCTATTAAATCAGCTAGCTAGCTAGCTGGCTAACTATTTAATTCAGCTAGTTGAGTCAGCTGGATAGCCAGATGGTTGGCTGGTTAAGAGAACTATTTAAGTTATCTGACTAGCCAGCTGGCTAGCTAGGTAGTAATCTAGTTAAGTTAGCTGGCTAGCCAGCTGTCTAGCCAGTTAAATCAGCTAGTTAATTCAGCTGTCTTTCCAATTGGCTAGCTAGGTTGTAGCTGGTTAATTCAGCTGGCTAGCCAGCTGGCTAGCTGGTTAAGTCAGCTAGATAAGTCTGCTGGCTAGCCAACTTGCTACCTATGTACCTAGCTAGTTAAATCAGCTAGTTAAGTCAGCTGGCTATCTAAGTAGCTAGCTAGTTACGTCAGTTAGTTAAGTCAGCTAGCTAGCTAAAGTCAGTTAAGTCAGCTGGCTAGTCAGCTGCCTATCAGGGTAGCTATCTCGTGAAGTTAGCTGGCTAGGTAGCTGGCTAGCTAGATAAGTCACCTTGTTAAGTCAGTTCACTGGCTAGCAGGTGAGCTAGGTAGTTAGGTAGTTAAGTCAGGTGGCAAGCCAGCAGGCTATGTAGGTAGTTAGCTAGTTATGTCAGCTGGCTAGCTATTAGGTATCTAGTTATGTCAGCTAGTTAAGTCAGGTGGCTATCCAGCTGTCTAGCTAGGTAGATAGCTAGTTAAGTCGGCAGGCTATCCAGCTGG
>NW_007158625.1:0-764 GCF_000164805.1 Carlito syrichta | reverse complement strand
CTGGATAGCCAGATGGTTAGCTGGTTAAGTGAACTATTTAAGTTATCTGACTAGCCAGATGGCTAGCTAGGTAGTAATCTAGTTAAGTCAGCTGGCTAGCCAGCTGGCTAGCCAGTTAAATCAGCTAGTTAATTCAGCTGTCTTTCCAATTGGCTAGCTAGGTTGTAGCTGGTTAATTCAGCTGGCTAGCCAGCTGGCTAGCTGGTTAAGTCAGCTAGTTAAGTCTGCTGGCTAGCCAACTTGCTACCTATGTACCTAGCTAGTTAAATCAGCTAGTTAAGTCAGCTGGCTATCTAGGTAGCTAGCTAGTTATGTCAGTTAGTTAAGTCAGCTAGCTAGCTAAAGTCAGTTAAGTCAGCTGGCTAGTCAGTTGCCTATCAGGGTAGCTATCTCGTGAAGTTAGTTGGCTAGGTAGCTGGCTAGCTAGATAAGTCACCTTGTTAAGTCAGTTCACTGGCTAGCAGGTGAGCTAGGTAGTTAGGTAGTTAAGTCAGGTGGCAAGCCAGCGGGCTATGTAGGTAGTTAGCTAGTTATGTCAGCTGGCTAGCTATTAGGTATCTAGTTATGTCACCTAGTTAAGTCAGGTGGCTATCCAGCTGTCTAGCTAGGTAGATAGCTAGTTAAGTCGGCAGGCTATCCAGCTGGATACTTCATTAAGTCTGTTAGTTAAGTCAGCTGGCTAGGCTCCTTTACTAGATAGGTAGCTAGGCAATAAAGTCAGATGGCTATTCAGCTGGCTAGCTCGTTAAGTCAGCTAGTTTACC
>NW_007158624.1:0-817 GCF_000164805.1 Carlito syrichta | reverse complement strand
TTAAGTCAGCTAGCTAGCTAAAGTCAGTAAGTCAGCTGGCTAGTCAGCTGCCTATCAGGGTAGCTATCTCGTGAAGTTAGTTGGCTAGGTAGCTGGCTAGCTAGATAAGTCACCTTGTTAAGTCAGTTCACTGGCTAGCAGGTGAGCTAGGTAGTTAGGTAGTTAAGTCAGGTGGCAAGCCAGCGGGCTATGTAGGTAGTTAGCTAGTTATGTCAGCTGGCTAGCTATTAGGTATCTAGTTATGTCACCTAGTTAAGTCAGGTGGCTATCCAGCTGTCTAGCTAGGTAGATAGCTAGTTAAGTCGGCAGGCTATCCAGCTGGATACTTCATTAAGTCTGTTAGTTAAGTCAGCTGGCTAGGCTCCTTTACTAGATAGGTAGCTAGGCAATAAAGTCAGATGGCTAGTCAGCTGGCTAGCTCATTAAGTCAGCTAGTTTACCAGCAGGCTAAACAGCAGGGTAGTTAATTAAGTCAGCATGTTAAGTCTGTTGTCAAGCCAGCTGGCAAGCTAGTTTAAAAGCTAGTTACATCAGAGGGGCAGCCAATTGGCTTGCTAGTTATGTCAGCTGGTTAAGTCAGCTGGCTAGCTAGTTAGCTAGGTAGTTAACTGAGCTAGATATGTCAACTATCTAGCTGGTTAAGTCCGCTAGTTAAGTAAGCTCACTATATGATAGCTAGCTAGGTAGATACATATTTAAATAAGCTAGTTAAGTCAGCTGGCTAGCTAGGTTGCTAGGTAGTTCAGTCACCTATTTAAGACAGCTGGCTAGCTAGTTAAGACTGTTAGTTAAGTCAGCTTGCTAGAAAACTACCTAG
>NW_007158623.1:0-320 GCF_000164805.1 Carlito syrichta | reverse complement strand
TGAAGTCAGATGGCAAGACAGCTGGCTAGCTAATTATTTCAGCTAGCTAAGTCAGCTGGCTAGCTAGGTAGCTAGCTAGTTAAGTCAGTTAGTTATGTCAGCTATCTAGCTAGTAAAGTCAGTTAGTTAAGTCAGCTAGCTAGATAGCTAGCTAGGTAGCTAGTAATTTATTTCACCTAGTAAAGTCAGTTGGCTAGCTCGGTAGCTTCCTAGTTAAGTCAGCTAGCAAGCAAGTTAAGTCAGCTAGTTAAGTCAGCTGGCAAGTCAGGTGCCTAGTTTGATAGCTAGCTAGTTAAGTGAGCTGGCTAACCAGCTGGCTA
>NW_007158622.1:0-420 GCF_000164805.1 Carlito syrichta | reverse complement strand
CAGCTGGCAAGTCAGGTGCCTAGTTTGATAGCTAGCTAGTTAAGTGAGCTGGTTAACCAGCTGGCTAGCTAGTTAAATCAGCTCATTAAGTCAGCTCGATAGTCAGCTTGTTAGCTAGGTAGCTAGGTATTTAAGTTAGCCGAAAGCCAGCGGGATACATAGGTAGCTAGCTAGTTAAGTCAGTTGGCAAGCCACCTGGCTAGCTAGTGATTTTAGCCAATTAAGTCAGTTGGTTAGCCAGCTGGCTAGCTGTTTAAGTCAGCAAGTTCATTCAAGTGGCTAGCTACTTAGCTAGCTAGTTAACTCAGCTACCTAGTCACTTGGCTAGCTAGTGTTGTCAGCTCCTTAAGTCAGCTGACAAGAAAGCTGGCTAACTAGTTAATCAGTTAGATGAGCTTGCTGGCTAGCTAGCTGGCTAGC
>NW_007158621.1:0-513 GCF_000164805.1 Carlito syrichta | reverse complement strand
CGATAGCCAGCTTGTTAGCTAGGTAGCTAGGTATTTAAGTTAGCAGAAAGCCAGCGGGATGCATAGGTAGCTAGCTAGTTAAGTCAGTTGGCAAGCCACCTGGCTAGCTAGTGATTTTAGCCAATTAAGTCAGCTGGTTAGCCAGCTGGCTAGCTGTTTAAGTCAGCAAGTTCATTCAAGTGGCTAGCTACGTAGCTAGCTAGTTAACTCAGCTACCTAGTCACTTGGCTAGCTAGTGTTGTCAGCTCCTTAAGTCAGCTGGCTAGAAAGCTGGCTAACTAGTTAATCAGTTAGATGAGCTTGCTGGCTAGCTAGCTGGCTAGCTGGTTATGTCAGCTAGTTAATTCAAGTGGCTAGCCAACTGGCTAGCTATGTAGCTAGCTAGTTAAATCAGATGGTTAGCCAGCTGGCAAGCTGGTTAAGTCAGCTAGTTAACTCAGCTGGCTAGCCACCTGGCTAGCAGGTAGCTAGCTAATTAAATCAGCTGGCTATCCTGCTGCCTAGCTAGTTAAG
>NW_007158620.1:0-516 GCF_000164805.1 Carlito syrichta | reverse complement strand
TGTCAGCTCCTTAAGTCAGCTGGCTAGAAAGCTGGCTAACTAGTTAATCAGTTAGATGAGCTTGCTGGTTAGCTAGCTGGCTAGCTGGTTATATCAGTTAGTTAATTAAAGTGGCTAGCCAACTGGCTAGCTATGTAGCTAGCTAGTTAAATCAGATGGTTAGCCAGCTGGCAAGCTGGTTAAGTCAGCTAGTTAACTCAGCTGGCTAGCCACCTGGCTAGCAGGTAGCTAGCTAATTAAATCAGCTGGCTATCCTGCTGCCTAGCTAGTTAAGTCAGCGGGTTAAGTGAGCTGGCTAACCAGTTGGTTATCTAGGTGCCTAGCTAGTTAAGCCTGCTGGCTAGCTGGATGGCTACCCTGTTAAGTCAGGTAGTTAAGCAAGCTGGATAGACGACTTGCTAGCTAGGAGGCTGGCAATTTAAGCTGGCTGCTTAACAGGCTGGTCAGTCAGCTGGTTAGCTAGGAATTTAGTTATATATGTCAGTGAGATAAGTCAGCTAGCTAGTTAAAATAAGC
>NW_007158619.1:0-4035 GCF_000164805.1 Carlito syrichta | reverse complement strand
AAGCTGTCTAGCCAGCTGGCTTGATAATTAATTCACCCCAGGTAAGTCATCTGGTTAGCCAGCTTGTTATCTACATAGCTAGCTAGTTATGTCAGCGCGCTAGCCTGCTAGCTAGATAGTTAAGTGACCAAGTTAAGTCAGCTGAGTAGCCAGCTGGCTAGCTAGGTAACTTGCCAGTTGTCAGCTGACTAGACAGCTTTCTAGCAAGATGTCACCTAGTTAATTCAGCTTGATAGGCAGCTGGCTAGCCATGTTGCAAGCTTGTTATTCAACTGGTTTCAAAGCAGGCCAGCTGGTTAATACGTCTAGTTATTTTAGCTGGCTAGCCAGCTCTCTATCTAGGTATTGACCTAGTTAAGTAAGTTGGCTAGTCAACTGGCTAGCTAATTAACTCAGCTAGTAAAGACACCTCGCTATTCATGTGACTAGAGAGGTAGAGAACTAGTTATGTAAGCTGGTATCAAGCTGGATGGCTAGTTTAGTTTAGCTAATTTAGTCAACTGGCTGGTTAGCTGCCTAGCTCGTTAATCAACAAGTTAAGTGACCTTGCTAACCAGCTGGCTAGCTAGTTAAGTCACCTCATTAATTTGGCTAGTCATCTCCCTAGCAAGTTAAAAAGTTAGATAAATCAGATAGCCAAACAGATGGCTACCTAGTTATTTCACCTTAAGTCAGCTGGATAGTTAGGTAGCTAGTGAGTTAAGTCAGAGAGTTATGTCAGCTAGCTAGCTAGTTAAGTCAGCTAGTTAACTTGGCTAGCTTGTAGATAGCTAGATAGGTAGCAAGCTTGTTATTTCAGCTAGTAATGTCAGCTGTCTTGCTAGGTAGCTAGCTAGCTAAGTCAGCTAGTTAATCAGATAGTTAAGTCAGCTGGGTAGCCAGCTGCCTTGCTGGGTAGCTAGCTACTTAAGTCTGCTGGAAGGCCAATTGTCTAACTATTTGCCACCTAGATAAGTCAGCTCGCTAGCCAACTGGTTAGCTAGGTAGCTATGCAGTTATGTCAGCTGGCAAGCCAACTGGATACTTAAGTAGCAAACTAGTTAAGACAGCTGGCTAGCCACCTGGCAAGTTAGTGATTTCAGCTAGTTAAGTTAACTGGCTATTCAGCTGGCTAACTAGTTAACTCAGATAGTTTAGTCAGCTAGCTATACATCTGTATAGCCATGTATCTAGCTAGTTAAGTCTGCTGGCTAGCCAGCTGGCTACTTTCTTAAGTCAGCTTGGTAAATCAGTTGGCTAAGATACAAGCTAGCTAGGTAGTTAGGCAATTAAGTCAGCTGGCTAGCCAGTTGGCCAGTTAGTTATGTCAGCTAGCTTAGTCAGCTGGATCACCAGCTGGCTGTATAGTTAAGTCAGCTCCTTAAGTCAGTTGTCTAGCCAGCTGGCTAACTGGTTAAAAAGTTGGTTACATCAGATGGGTAGCCAGATGTTTTGCTAGTTATTTCAGCTAGTTATGTCTGCTGACTAGGTAGGAATCTGGCTAGTTAAGTCAGCTATATGTATATCAGCTAGTTAGCAAGTTAAGTCAGCTAGTTAAGTCAGGTAGCTAGATAGCTAGCTAGGTTGCTGGCTAGTTAAATCCCCTAGTTAAGACAGCTGGCTCGCCAGGTAGCTAGCTAGTTAAGTCAGTTAGTTAGGTCAGTTGGCTAGCTAGTTAAATAAGTTAGTTCAGTCAGTGAGCTAACCCACTGACTAGCAAGTCAGCTAGCTAGTTAAGTCAGCTAGCAAGCCAGCTTGCTAGCTAGTTGTGACCTAGTTAATTCAGTTTTCTCGTCAGCAGCTTAGCTAGGTAGTTAGGTAGTTAAGTCAGCTGGCAAGCCAGCAGGCTATGTAGGTAGGTAGCTAGTAAGGTCAGTTGGCTAGCTATCATGTGTCTAGTTGTGTCAGCTAGTTAAGTGAGCTGGCTATCAAACTGTCTCTCTAGGTAGCTAGCTAGTTAAGACTGCTGGCTAGCCAGCTGGCTACTTCGTTAAGTCATTTAGTTAAGTCAGCTTGCTAGCTTGTTGGCTAGCTAGGTATTTAGACAAATAATTCAGTTTGCTAGTCAGCTGGCTAGCTAGTTAATTCAGCTAGTTAAGTCAGCTGACTAGCCATCTTGATAGCTAGGTAGCTAGCTAGTTATCTTAGCTGTCTAGCCAGCTGGCTAGAAAATAATGTCACCTAGTTAAGTCAGCTGACTAGCCCGCTGGCGAGCTATGTAGCTTGCTAGTTATGTCAGCTGGTTAGACAGCCTGCTAGCTAGTTAATTTACCTAGTTAATTCAGCAGGATAGCCAGAAGGCTGGCAATGTAGCAAGTTAGTTAATTTAAATGGCTAAATATCAGGCCAGCTAGTTAAGACAGCTAGTTAAGTCAGCTGGCTAGCCAGCTGTCTATCTAGGCAGTGACCGAGTTAAGTCAGTTAGTTAGCCAGCTGGTTAGCTAATTAAGGCAGCTAGTTACGTCAGCTGGCTATTCAGGTGGCTAGAGAGGTAGAGAGCTAGCTAAGTCAGCTGGCTAGCAAGCTAGATAACTAGTTGAGTCAGCTTGTTTAGTCAACTGGCTGGCCAGGTGCCTACCTTGTTATACAGCTACTTAAGTCTGCTGGCTAACCAGCTGGCTAGCTAGTTATGTCACCTTGTTAAGTCAGTTGGCTGCCCAGCTCGCTAGCTAGATAAAAAGCTAGTGAAGTCAGATGGCAAGACAGCTGGCTAGCTAATTATTTCAGCTAGCTATGTCAGCTGGCTAGCTAGGTAGCTAGCTAGTTAAGTCAGCTAGTTATGCCAGCTAGATAGCTATTAAAGTCAGTTAGTTAAGTCAGCTAGCTAGATAGCTAGATAGCTAGGTAGCTAGCAATTTATTTCACCTAGTAAAGTCAGTTGGCTAGCTAGGTAGCTTCCTAGTTAAGTCAGCTAGTTAGCTAGTTAAGTCAGCTAGTTAAGTCAGCTGGCAAGTCAGGTGCCTAGTTTGATAGCTAGCTAGTTAAGTGAGCTGGCTAACCAGCTGGCTAGCTAGTTAAATAAACTCACTAAGTCAGCTCGATAGCCAGCTTGTTAGCTAGGTAGCTAGGTATTTAAGTTAGCAGAAAGCCAGCGGGATACATAGGTAGCTAGCTAGTTAAGTCAGTTGGCAAGCCACCTGGCTAGTTAGTGATTTTAGCCAATTAAGTCAGCTGGTTGTGTCACCTGGTTAGCCAGCTGGCTAGCTGTTTAAGTCAGCAAGTTCATTCAAGTGGGTAGCTACGTAGCTAGCTAGTTAACTCAGCTACCTAGTCACTTGGCTAGCTAGTGTTGTCAGCTCCTTAAGTCAGCTGGCTAGAAAGCTGGCTAACTAGTTAATCAGTTAGATGAGTTTGCTGGCTAGCTAGCTGGCTAGCTGGTTATGTCAGCTAGTTATTTCAAGTGGCTAGCCAACTGACTAGCTATGTAGCTAGCTAGTTAAATCAGATGGCTAGCCAGCTGGCAAGCTGGTTAAGTCAGCTAGTTAACTCAGCTGGCTAGCCACTTGGCTAGCAGGTAGCTAGCTAATTAAATCAGCTGGCTATCCTGCTGCCTAGCTAGTTAAGTCAGCGGGTTAAGTGAGCTGGCTAACCAGCTGGCTATCTAGGTACCTAGCTAGTTAAGCCTGCTGGTTAGCTGGATGGCTACCCTGTTAAGTCAGGTAGTTAAGCAAGCTGGATAGAAGACTTGCTAGTTAGGAGGCTGGCAAGTTAAGCTGGCTGCCTAACAGGCTGGTCAGTCAGCTGGGTAGCTAGGAATTTAGTTATATGTCAGTGAGATAAGTCAGCTAGCTAGTTAAAATAAGCTAGTTAAGTCAGCTGACTAGCTAGATACCTTGCTAGACAACTAGCTAGTTAAAGCAGCTAGTTAATCCAGTAGGCTAGCTAGGTAGTTAGCTGGTTAAGTCAGTTAGTAAGTCAGCTTACTAGCTAGTTAAGTCAGCAAGTTAAATCAGATGGCTATCCAGCTGCCTAGCTGGGTATCTAGCTAATTAAGTCAGCTGACTAGCCAGTTATCTAGATAGTTAAGCAACCTAGTTATGTCAGCTCACTAGCCAC
>NW_007158618.1:0-618 GCF_000164805.1 Carlito syrichta | reverse complement strand
GCTGCCTAGCTAGTTAAGTCAGCGGGCTAAGTGAAGCTGGCTAACCAGCTGGCTATCTAGGTACCTAGCTAGTTAAGCCTGCTGGTTAGCTGAATGACTACCCTGTTAAGTCAGGTAGTTAAGCAAGCTGGATAGACGACTTGCTAGTTAGGAGGCTGGCAAGTTAAGCTGGCTGCCTAACAGGCTGGTCAGTCAGCTGGGTAGCTAGGAATTTAGTTATATGTCAGTGAGATAAGTCAACTGGCTAGTTAAAATAAGCTAGTTAAGTCAGCTGACTAGCTAGATACCTTGCTAGACAACTAGCTAGTTAAAGCAGCTAGTTAATCCAGCAGGCTAGCTAGGTAGTTAGCTGGTTAAGTCAGTTAGTAAGTCAGCTTGCTAGCTAGTTAAGTCAGCAAGTTAAATCAGATGGCTATCCAGCTGCCTAGCTGGGTATCTAGCTAATTAAGTCAGCTGACTAGCCAGTTATCTAGATAGTTAAGCAACCTAGTTATGTCAGCTCACTAGCCACCTGGTTAGCTAGGAAGCTAGGCAGTTAAGTTAGCTGGAAAGCCAGCCCGATATGTAGGTAACTAGTTAGTTAAGTCAGCTGGCTACCCAACTGGCTATCTAGGTAGC
>NW_007158617.1:0-523 GCF_000164805.1 Carlito syrichta | reverse complement strand
GGCTCACTTGCTAGCCAACAGTGCAACTAACTTGTTGACTCGCTCACAGCCCAACAGGTCAGCTAGCTAGTTGGCTTGCTTGCCAGCCAAATAGTTAAGTCAGCTCACCAGTCGGATCAGTCACCAGCTGAGTAGTTAAGGCAACTCGCCAGTGGGCTCACTTGTCAGGTGATGAGTTATGTCGGCTCACCGCTCAGCTCACTTGCCAGCCCACTAGTTAAGTCCTCTGACCAGTCAGCTCACACGCAAGCCAACTAAATTCAGCTGACCAGTCAGCTCACTCACCGGTCGAATAATTAAGTCAGCTGACAAGTCAGCTTACTCACCGGCTGACTAATTAAGTCAGCTGACCAGTCGGCTCACTCATCGGACAATTAGTTAAGTCAGCTCACCTGTCGGCTCACTCACTGGCCGACTAGTTGAGTCTGTTAACTGGTCGGCCGACTATCCGGCAATCTAGTTAAGTTAGCTAAACAATCGGCCGACTAGTCGGCCAACTTGTCAGCTGACAAGTTACCTCAGC
>NW_007158616.1:0-2207 GCF_000164805.1 Carlito syrichta | reverse complement strand
AAGCCTGCTTGTTAGCAGACTTGTGAGGCAGGTGGCCAGCTAGTTAAACCGGCTGGCTAGCCAGATACAAGCAGGGTGGCTGGCTAGTTAAGCTGGCTGGCTATCCGACTGTCCAGCCAGCAGGCTTCCTAATTAAGCCAGTTGGCTAGCCAGCTGGCCAGCCCGCTAGCTGACTAACTGGCTCCCTAGCCAGCTAGCCAACCAGATAGGTAGTTAGTTAAGCCAGATGGCTAGCCATCTAGCCAACCATGTAGCTAGCTAGTTAAGTCAGCTTGCTAGCCAGCTATCCAGCCAACTTGTTAGTCAGTTAGTTAAGGCAGCTAGCTATCCTGCTAGCTAGTTAAGTCAGCTAGCAAGTCACCTAACTATTCAGCTAGCTAGTTAAGTCAGCTAGCTATTCAGCTTGTCATTCAGCTGGCTAGCTGGTCAACTAGCTAGTTAGGTCAACTAGCCAGATAACTAAACAGTTAGCTAGCTAGTTAAGTCAGCTAGCTAGATAGCTAGATAGCTTGTGTGCTTGATAGTTATATCAGCTAGATAGCCAGATAGCTGGTCAGTTAGCTAGTTAAGTCAGCTTTTAAATCAGCAGGTTACTTAGCTAACTAGTCTGCTAGCAACTCAGTTACCTGGTCAGCTAACTAGTGGGCTCACTGGCTTTCCATCAGGTCACCTAAGTAGTCACCTCCCTCGCCTGCCAACTGGTCAGCAAACTAGTTGGCTCACTTGCTAGCCAACAGTGCAACTAACTTGTTGACTCGCTTACAGCCCAACAGGTCAGCTAGCTAGTTGGCTTGCTTGCCAGCCAAATAATTAAGTCAGCTCACCAGTCAGATCACTCACCAGCTGAGTAGTTAAGGCAACTCGCCAGTGGGCTCACTTACCAGGTGACGAGTTATGTCGGCTCACCGGTCAGCTCACTCGCCAGCCAACTAGTTAAGTCCCCTGACCAGTTGGCTCACACGCAAGCCAACTAAATTCAGCTGACCAGTCAGCTCACTCGCCGGTCGAATAATTAAGTCAGCTGACAAGTCAGCTCACTCACCGGCTGACTAATTAAGTCAGCTGACCAGTCGGCTCACTCATCGGACAATTAGTTAAGTTAGCTCACCTGTCGGCTCACTCACTGGCCGACTAGTTTAGTCTGTTAACTGGTCGGCCGACTATCCGGCAATCTAGTTAAGTTAGCTAAACAATCGGCCGACTAGTCTGCCAACTTATCAGCTGACAAGTTACCTCAGCTAACTAAACACAAACAAGTTAGGCCAGCTATCTCATCTCCTTACTAGTCGGCTGACAAGTTAGGTCATCACACCAGCCATCCAACAAATCAACAGAACTAATAGTGGGTCAACAAGTCAATCAGTTCTCTAACCCAGGTAACTAGTCTGCTGACTAGTCGGACAACTTGTTACACCAGCTAACAAGTTGGCTGAGTATTCAGCCAACGTGTTAAACCAACCAACAAGTTAAGTCACCTAGCAAACTCGTTAACCAACTAGCTAAGTCAGCTTTTCAACTCGTTTACCAACTAGTTAAAACAGTTAGCTAACTAGGTAAACAACTCGTTAATTCAGCTGGCTATCTCATTAGCCAACTTGTTAAGTGAGCTAGTGAAGTCAGCTAGCTAACCAGCTAGCTAGCTAAGTCAGCTAACTAAGTCAGCTAACTCACTAGTTAGCTAACAATTTAAGTTAGCTGCTTAAGTCTGCTACCTAACTTGTTAGCTAATTAGTTAAATCCCCTAGATATTCAGATAGATAAATAGTTAGCTAACTATTTAATTCAGGTAGTTAAGTCAACTAGCTAACTAGTTAAGTGGGCCAGTCAAGTCAGCTATCTAAGTAGTTAAGTCTAATTAAGCTAGTTAAGTCAGCTTTCTAATTAAGTCAGCTAGTTAAGATGGCTAGCTAGCTAATTAGCTAATGGGTTAAGTCAGCAGGATCTGTCAGGTAGTTAGCTAGTTAACTAACTGGTTAAGTCAGCTGGTTGAGTCAGCTAGCTAGCTATTTACTAAACGTGTTGAGTCAGCTGGTTGAGTAGGCTAGCTAGCTAGTTAGATAACGAGTTAAGTCAGCTGGATGAGTCACTTAGCTAGCTAGTTATCTAACGAGTTAAGTCAGCTTTTTGAGAAACCTAGAAAGCTCATTAGCTATCGAGTTAAATCAGATGATTAAGTGAGCTAGCTAGCATGTTAGATAACGAGTAAG
>NW_007158615.1:0-728 GCF_000164805.1 Carlito syrichta | reverse complement strand
CAGCTGTCTAGGTCAGTATCTAGCTACATAAGTCAGCTTGCTAGCCAGCAACGTCAGCTGCTCAAGTCAGCTAGTTAAGAGAACTGGCTAGCTGCTGGCTAGGTAGATAGCTAGATAGTTAAGTGAACTGGCTAGCCAGCTTGCTAGCTTAAGTTAGCTAGATAAGACAGTTGGCTAGCCAGCTTGCTAAATAGGTAGCCAGCTAGTTAAGTCTGTTGACTAGCCTGCTGACTAGCTAGTTAAGTCTGCTATATAATTCAGCTGGCTTCCCATCTATCTTCTAGGTAGCTTGCTAGTTAAGTAAGCTGGATAGCCAGCTGGCTAGCTGGTCAAGTACCCTAGTTAAGTCAGTTCACTGGCTGGCTGTTTAGCAAGGTAGTTAGGTAGTTAAGTCAGCTGGCACGCCAGCAGGATATATAGGTAGCTAGCTAGTTAAGTCAGCTGGCTTCCAGCTGACTAGCTAGGTAGTTAGACAATTAAGTCACCCTGCTACACTTGTGGCTAACTAGTTAATTCACCTAGTTTATTCAGTTGGCTAGAAAGCTGGCTATCTATATAGCAAGTTAGTTGCTTCAGCTGACTAGTAAACAGGCCATCTATTTAAGTCAGCTAGTTAAGTCAACTAGCTAGCCAGCTGGCTAGCTAGGTAGCACAATAGTTGTCAGTTGACTAGCCAGCTGGTGAACTAATTAAGTTAGCTAGTTAAGTCAGCAGGCTAGCCAGCTAGG
>NW_007158614.1:0-702 GCF_000164805.1 Carlito syrichta | reverse complement strand
TTAGTCAACTGATGATCCAGCTGTCTAGCTATGTAGATAGCTAGGTAAGGTCGATGGCTAGCCAGCTGGCTACTTCGTTATGTCAGCCAGTTAAGTCAGTTTGTTATGCTGATCACTAGTGGGGTAGCTAGGCAATTAAGTCAGCTGGCTAGGCAGCTCTTAAGCTGGTTAAGTCAGCTAGTTTAGTCAGCTGGCTATCCAGCTGGGTAGCTAGTTAAGTCAGCACTTAAATTCAGTTGTCAAGCCAGCTGGCTAGCCAGTAAAAAAGCTAGTTACATCAGATGCGCAGCCAGCTGACTCACTAGATATTTCAGCTAGTTAAGTCAGCTGGCTAGCTAGGAAGCTAGGTAGTTAAGTCAGTTAGATATGTTAGCTAGCTAGATAGTTAAGTAAGCTAGTTTAGTCAGCTTACTATATGACAGCTAGGTAGATAGCTGGTTAAATCAGCTGGTTAAGTCAGCTGGCTAGCTAGGTAGCTAGCTAGTTAAGTCAGCTAGTTAAGTCAGCTGCCTAGCTTGTTAAGTCAGTTAGTTAAGTCAGCTGGCTAGCTAGCTCCATAGCAGGGAAGCTAGCTAGTTAAGTCTGCTGGCTAGCCAGCTGGTTACTTTGTTAAGTCAGCTAGTTAAGTAAGCTGGCAAGCCAGCATGATGCGTAGGTAGCTAGCTAGTTAAATCACCTGGCTAGCCAGCTGACTAATGAGTT
>NW_007158613.1:0-697 GCF_000164805.1 Carlito syrichta | reverse complement strand
CCAGTTAAGTCAGTTTCTTATGCTGATCGCTAGTGGGGTAGCTAGGCAAATAAGTCAGCTGGCTAGCCAGCTCTTAAGCTAGTTAAGTCAGCTAGATTAGTCAGCTGGCTATCCAGCTGGGTAGCTAGTTAAGTCAGCACTTAAATTCAGTTGTCAAGCCAGCTGGCTAGCCAGTAAAAAAGCTAGTTACATCAGATGCGCAGCCAGCTGACTCACTAGATATTTCAGCTAGTTAAGTCAGCTGGCTAGCTAGGAAGCTAAGTAGTTAAGTCAGTTAGATGTGTTAGCTAGCTAGATAGTTAAGTAAGCTAGTTTAGTCAGCTCACTATATGACAGCTAGGTAGATAGCTGGTTAAATCAGCTGGTTAAGTCAGCTGGCTAGCAGGTAGCTAGCTAGTTAAGTCAGCTAGTTAAGTCAGCTGCCTAGCTTGTTAAGTTAGTTAGTTAAGTCAGCTGGCTAGCTAGCTCCATAGCAGGGAAGCTAGCTAGTTAAGTCTGCTGGCTAGCCAGCTGTTTACTTTGTTAAGTCAGCTAGTTAAGTAAGCTGGCAAGCCAGCATGATGCGTAGGTAGCTAGCTAGTTAAATCACCTGGCTAGCCAGCTGACTAATGAGTTAAGTCATCTAGTTGTGTCAGCTGGCTAGTGAGCTGGACAAGTAGATAAGTCATGTAGTTAATTCAAGTGGCTAGACATCTGG
>NW_007158612.1:0-317 GCF_000164805.1 Carlito syrichta | reverse complement strand
CTGTTTGGCCAGCTGGCTATCTTGTTGGCTAGCTAGTTAAGCCAGTTGGCTACCCAGATGTCTATCTACTTAAGTCAGTTTGTTAAATCAGCTAGTTCACCGGTTAGTAGATAGGTGCCCGGCAAGTTAAGATGGCCGGTTATCAGGTTGGTCAGGTAGGTGGCCAGCTAGTTAAGACAACTGGCTAGCAGGCTGACCAGCAGTGTGGCTGGCTAGTTAAACCAGTTGGCTATCAAATTGTCCAGTCAGCCGGCTGACTATTTAATTCAGCTAGCTGACCTGCTGGACAGTCTGCCAGTTAGCTAGCCAGCTGCCTA
>NW_007158611.1:0-909 GCF_000164805.1 Carlito syrichta | reverse complement strand
CGAGTAAGCTTAATAGTTTGCTAGCTGGTTAAGTCAGCAAGCTAGCTAGGCCTCTAAGTATTTAAGTCAGCTTGTTAGCTATGTAGCTAGCTGGTTAGATAACTATTTAAGTCAGCTGGCTAGCTAGGTAGCTAGCTAGTTAGCTAACTATTTAAGTAGGCTGGCCACCTAGGTAGCTAGCTAGTTAACTCAGCTAGTTAAGTAATCTGACTAGCCAGCTGGCTAGCTACATAGCTAGATAGTTAAGCCAGCTGTCTGACCTGATGGCTAGCTAGTTAAATCACCTAGTTAAGTCAGTTGGCTATCCAGCAGGCTACCTAGCTAGCTTGCTAATTAAGTGAGCTGGCTAGACAGCTGGCTAGCTAGTTATGTCACCTAGTTTAGTCAGCTGGCTAGCCAGCTGGCTAGCTATATAGCAAGGAAGTTAATTCAGCTGAGTAGCAAGCAGGCCAGCTATTTATGTCAGCAAGTTACGTCAGCTGGCTAAGCTTTGGTTAGTGAAGTAGCGAGCTAGTTAAGTCAGTTTTCTTTCCAGTTGGCTATCTAATTAAGTCAGCTAGTTAAGTCAGCTGGTTATCCAGTTAGCTAGCTAGGTAGAGAGCTAGTTAAGTCAGCTGGATAGACAGCTGGCTAACTAGTTAAGTCAGCTAGTTGAGTCAGTTGACTAGGCAGTTGGCTGGCAGGTTAAGTCATCTAGTAAATTCAGCTGGCTAGCCAGCTGGCTAGCTAAGTAGCAAGCTAGTTAATTCAGCTGGCTAGCCAGCTGGCTAGATTATTAAGTCAGCTAGTTAATTCAGCTGGGCAGCCAGCTCTCTAGATACTTAAGTCAGCTAGTTAAGAAAGCTGGCCAGCCAGCTGGCTTCCAGGATATGTCAGCTAGTTAAGTCAGCTGCCCAGCCAGCTGGCTAG
>NW_007158610.1:0-737 GCF_000164805.1 Carlito syrichta | reverse complement strand
AAGTCAGCTGGCTAGTCTGCTGGCTCACTAGGTAGGTAGGCAATAAGTCAGTTGGCTAGCCAGCTGGCCAGCTAGTTAAGTCAGCTAGTTTAGTCAGCTGGCTAACCAGCTGGGTAGCTAGTTAAGTCAGCACATTAAGTCAGTGGTCAAGCCAGCTGACTAGCTAGTTAAAATTCTAATTATGTCAGACAGGCAGCCAGCTGGCTCGCTAGATATTTCTGCTGTTAAGTCAGTTGGCTAGCTAGGAAGCTAGTTAGTTAAGTCAGGTAGATATGTCAGCTAGGTAGCTAGATAATTCAGCTAGTTAAGTCAGCTAGCTATATGATAGCTAGCTAGGTAGCTAGCTAGTTAAATAAGTTAGTTAAGTCAGCTTGCTAGCTAGGTAGCAGGCTAGTCATATCAGCTAGTTAAGTCAGATAGTTGTCAGCTGGTTAGTCTGTTGCCTATCAGGATAGCTAGCTAGGTAAGTCAACTGACTAGTCAGCTGGCTACATAGTTAAGTCACCTAGTTAAGTCAGCTGGCTGGACAGAAAGTTAGCTAGGTAGTTAGGTTGCTATGTTAGCAGACAAGCCAGTGGACTATGTAGGTAGGAGGTAGTGAAGTTAACTTGCTAGCCATCAGGAGTCTAGTTATTTCAGTTAGTTAACTTAGCTGGCAATCCAGCTGTCTAGCTAGGCAGCTAGCTAGTTAAGTTTGCCGGATAGCTAGCTGGCTAATTCGTTACATCAGCTAGTCA
>NW_007158609.1:0-425 GCF_000164805.1 Carlito syrichta | reverse complement strand
TAGCTAGATAAGCCACCTTGTTAATTCATCTGGATAGCCAGCTGGCTAGCTAGGTAGTTTTCTACTTTAGGCAGGTGTCTAGACAGCTGTCTATCTAGTTAAGTCCCCTAGTTAAATCGGTTGGTTAACCAGCTGGCTAGCTATACAGCAATCTAGTTTCTTCAGCTGACTAGCAAGCAGGTCAGCTATTTAAGTCAGCTAGTTAATTCATCTGGATAGTCAGCTGGCTATCTAGGTATCAGGCTAGTGAAGTCTCTTTGCTAGCCAGTTGGCTAGCTAATTCAGTCAGCTAGTCAGCTAGTTAAGTCAGCTGGCTAGCCAGCTATCTACCTGGGAAGAGAGCTAGTTAATTCAGTGGGCTAGCTAGCTGCATAACTAGTTAAGTCAGCTAGTTAAGTCAGCTAGTTAAGTCAGCTGGCTAGCTA
>NW_007158608.1:0-691 GCF_000164805.1 Carlito syrichta | reverse complement strand
CCTTGTTAATTCATCTGGATAGCCAGCTGGCTAGCTAGGTAGTTTGCTACTTAAGGCAGGTGACTAGACAACTGTCTATCTAGTTAAGTCCCCTAGTTAAATCAGTTGGTTAACCAGCTGGCTAGCTATACAGCAATATAGTTTCTTCAGCTGACTAGCAAGCAGGCCAGCTATTTCAGTCAGCTAGTTAATTCATCTGGATAGTCAGCTGGCTATCTAGGTATCAAGTTAGTGAAGTCGTTTTGCTAGCCAGTTGGCTAGCTAATTCAGTCAGCTAGTCAGCTAGTTAAGTCAGCTGGCTAGCCAGCTATCTACCTGGGAAGAGAGCTAGTTAATTCAGTGGGCTAGCCAGCTGCATAACTAGTTAAGTCAGCTAGTTAAGTCAGCTAGTTAAGTCAGCTGGCTAGCTAGGTAGCAAGCTAGTTAAGTCAACTGGCTGGTCAGCTGTCTAGATGGTTAAGTCACCAATTAATTCATCTGGCCAGCCAGCTGGCTAGGTAGTTGAGTCAGCTAGTTAAGTCAGCTGACTAGCCCGCTGGCTAGCTGGTTTAGTCAGCTAGTTAAGTCAGTTGGCCAGCCCAGCTGATTAGCTAGCTAGCTAGCTAGCTAGTTAAATCAGCTAGGTAATTCAGCAGGCTAGCTAGGTAGCTAGCTAGTTAAGTCAGCTAGATAGTCAGCTGGCTAGCTAGTT
>NW_007158607.1:4271-8102 GCF_000164805.1 Carlito syrichta | reverse complement strand
GTCTTAACTAGCTAGTTACCTGGCTAATACCTAGCTAGTCAGCTGAGTGAACTAGCTGACTTACCTAGCAAGCTTGCTGACATAACATGCTGATTTATATAGCTAGGTTCCTAGCTAGCAAGCTGATTTAACTAGCTGAAATAACCTGCTCACCAAATGGCTAGCCATGTGATTTAACTAGCTTTTTGACCACCTAACCAGCTGGATAGCTAATTGACATAATGAGCTGACTTAACTAGCTAGCCAGCTGGTTGCCAGTTGACTTAACTAGCTGACTTATCCAGCTAGTCAGCTGTCTAGCCTGTGGACAAAACTAGCTGTCTACCTATCTAGCCAACTGGCTAGCCAGATGACTTACCTAGCTGACTTAAGAGAGAAAGCATGCTAGACAGCAAAGTTAACTAGCTTGCTACCTACCTAGCCAGCAGGCTATCCAGCTGACTTAACTAGCTGATTTGAACAGCTAGCCAGTGGTCTAGAAAACCGGCTTATCTAGCTAGCTATCTACTTAGCCAGCTGGCTAGACAGCTGACTAAACTAGCTGACTTAACCAGCTAGTCAGTTGTCTAGCCAGCTGACTAAACTCACTGACATCACTAGCTAGTCAGGTATCTATGTAGCTGACTTAACTAGATAGCTATGTACCTAGACAGTAGGCAAGCCAGCTCTGTTAACTAGCTGAATTAACCAGGTAGTTAGCTGGCAAGCCAACTGACTTAACTAGTTCACTATTTAGCAAGTCAGCTGACTAGTTAGCTGACCTGGCCAAGTGACCGAAGTTAGTTGACCTGTTGGCTGGCGAGTGAGCTGACCTAGTTTGCTGACCGGTTGGCAGGCAAGCAAGCCAACTAGTTAGCTGACAGGGTGAAAAGTTAGCAGGCCCATTGGTTAGCTGGCCAGCTCGCTGAGTTGCTAGCCAAATAGTTAGCTCAGTAACTAACTGATTTTCTAACTGACTTAACTAGCTAGCTGACTAGCTAGCTGACTATCTACCTGACATAACTAGTTTAGCAAACAAACTATCTAGCTGACAAGCTAGCTGAATTAACTAGCTAGATATCTGGCTAGTTAGCTGGCTAGCTGAGCTAACTATCTAGCTAACAAGATAACAAACTATCTAGCTGACTTAACTAGTTAGCTGAACACTTAGCTGACTTGCTAGCTGACTTAAATAGCTAAGTGGCTAGCTAGCTGACTTAACTAGCTGACAAGCTATTTGGATGGCTAGATGGCTAGCCAGGTGACTTGAGTAGCTAGCTACCTGGTTGGCTACAGAGCTAGCCAGCTGGCTTAACTAGCTACTTACCTGCCTTGCTAGCTGGCTAGGCAGCTGGCTAGTGGGCTAGGCAGCGAGTTAACTAGCTAGCAGACTGGCCATATGGCTAGCCAGCTGGCTTAAGTACCCAGGCAGCTGGTTGGACAGTCAGATAGCCAGCTGGGTTAAATAGCCAGACACCCTGCTGGTCAGTCAGCTAGCCAGCCAGCTTAATTAGCTGGCCACCTACCTGACCAGCCTGCTAACCAGCTAGCTTAACTTGCCAGTCACTAGCTAGCCAGCCAGCTACCAGCTGACTTAACTTGCTGACTTAACTAGATAGCCATCTGGCTATCCAGCTGGCTTAACTAGCTCGCCACTAAGCTAGTCAGCAGGCTAGCTAGCTCATTTAATTCACTTTCTTAACTAGCTAGCCAGCCGGTTAGCCAGCTGATTTAATGAGCTAATTAGCTACCTAGCCAGGTGGCTAGCCAGCTGACTCAACTAGCTGACATAATTAGTTAGTCAGCTGGCTAGCCATCTGACTTAACTAGCTTACATCTCTATCTAGCCAGGTGGCTAGCCAGCTGATTTAACTCGCATGCTACTTACGTTTCCCCATGGCTTGCCAGCTGACTTAACTACCTAGCTTCCTAGTTAACCAGCTGGCTAGTGAGCAGACATAACGTGGTGACTTAACTAGCTAGCCAGCTGACTATCTAGCTGACTTAACTAGCTAGCTGCCCAGCTAGGCTATCAGGATGACTTATCTAGGTGACATAACTTGCTAGCCAGCTGACTTAACTACCTGATGTAACTGGCTAGCTACCTATCTAGCTAGCTGAATTTACTACCTGAAATAATAAACTAGCTACCTATCTAGATATCTAGATAGCTAGCAGACTTAACAGACTGACTTAACTAGCAAGCTAGCTGACATAACTGGCTGACTTAATTAGCTAGGTACCTAGCTAGACAATTGACTTAAGCTGAAATAACTAGCTAGCCAACTGTCTAGCCAACTGACTTAACTAGTTTTTTAACCAACTCTAGCTGATTAGCCAACTGACATAAGGAGGTGACTTAACTCACTTGTCAGGTGGTTAGTCAGCTGACTTAACTAGTTGATTAATGGCCTAGGCAGCTGGCCAGCCAGTTGACTTAACTAGCTGATTTAATTAGCTATCCAGCTGGCTAGCCAGCTGATTGAACTTGCTCTCTAGCTCTCTAGTCACCTGGATGGCCAGCTGACTTAACTAGCTGACATAATTAGCTAGCCATGTGGCTACCCAACTGACTTAACTAGGCTATTACCTAGCCAGTCAGTTGGCTAGACAGCTGATTTAACTAGCTGTCTTAATTAGCTGACCTGCTTTCTAGCCAGTTGAATTAGCTAGCTTGCTTCAAAGATAGCCAGCTGGCTATCCAGCTGCATTAACTTGGTGACTTATCCAACTAGCTATCTGTCTAGTCAGCTGATTTAAGTAGCAAGCTACCTAGCTATCCAACTGGCTGGTCAGCTGACTTAACTAGTTGACTTTAGTAGTTAGCCAGTTGGCTAGATTGCTGACATAACGAGCTAGCTACCTAGATAGTAAGCTGGCTAGTCAGCTGACTTAACTAGTTCTCTATCTCACTAAACATCTGGATAGCAAACTGACTAAACTAGATGACATATTTAGCTAGCGAGCAGGATAGCCATCTGATTTAACTATGTCACTACCTAGCTAGAGACCTGTCAAGTCAGCTGACTTAACTAGCTGTCTTAACTAGCTGGCCTGCTTTCTATCCAGTGGAATTAACTAGCTTGTTACATAGTCAGCCAGCTGGCTATCCAGCTGAATAAACTATGTGACTTATCTAGTTATCCAGCTGTCTAGTCAGCTGTCTTAACTAGCCAGCTGGCTGACAGCTCAAATAACTAGCTAGCTACCTAGCTAGCCAGCTAGCTAGCCAGATGACTTAATGACCTACCTATGTTGCTAGCCAGCAGGCTATCCAGCTGACTTAGCTAGCTGATTTAATGAAGTAGCCAGCTGGTTAGCCAGCAGAATTAACTTGCTATCTACCTAGCTAGACAGGTGGATAACCAGCTGACTTAACTAGCTGACATAACTAGACGCTAGATGTCTAGTCAGCTGACTTAACTAGCCCCATACCTACATGGTCCGCTGGCTTGCCAGCTGTCTTAACTACCTAACTACCTAGCTAACCTGATGGCCAGCGAGCTGACTTAATTGGTGACTTAACTCGCTAGGCAGCTGGTTAACCAGCATTCTTAAAGCTAACTATCCTGCTTGGCAGCTGGCTAGCCAGCTGACTTAACTAACTGACTTAACTACATAGTCTGCTCTCTTAACTAGCTGACTTAACTAACTAGCTACCTAGTTAGTTAACTGACTTAACTAGCTGATTTAACTAGCTAGCTACCTAGCTAGCTATCATATAGCTATCTCACTTAACTAGCTGACTTAACCAGCTAGCAAGCTGACATATTAAGCTGATTTAACTAGCTAGCTACCTAGCTAGCCAGCTGATTTAAGTAGTTGAAACTACTAGCGAGCCATCTGACTGCC
>NW_007158607.1:0-3332 GCF_000164805.1 Carlito syrichta | reverse complement strand
TAGTTAACTTAACCAGCAATCAGCTGTCAAAACCAGCTGATTCAACTAGTTAGACAGCTGGTTAGCCAGCTTACTTAACTAGCTCTATACCTCTCTAGCTAGCTGGCTAGCCAGCTGACTTCCCTAGGTGACTTAATTAGCTACCCAGCTGGCTAGCCAACTGACTTAACTATCTCACTACCTAGTTAGTCAGCTGGCTAGCCAGGTGGGCTAATTAACTGACTTAAACAGTTGGCCTGCATGCTAATCAGCTGAATTAACAAGCTTGCTATATCGCTAGCAAACTGGCTAGCCAGTTGACTTAACTAGGTGAGTTAACTAGCTGGCCAGCAGTCTAGCCAGCTGACTGAAGCAGCAAGCTACCGAGTTAGCCAGCTGGATAGCCAGTGGACTTAACTAGGTGAATTATATTTCTAGCCAGAGGGTTAGACACCTAACAACTATCTAGCTACCTAGCTAGCCAGATGTCTAGTCTTCTGAATTAACTAGGTGACTTAAGTAGCTAGCAAGCTGGCTAACAGTCTGACATAACAGCCTAACTACCTAGCTAACCAGCTGACTTAACAAGCTGAAATAACTAGCGAGCAAGCTGGCTACCTATCTGATATAACTTGCTTTATAACTAGCTAGCCAACTGGCTAGACAACTGACTTAGACAGCTGACTTAACTACCTGGCCAGCTGTTTAGCTGGCTGACTCAATTAGCTGATTTAACTAGATGGCCACCTGGCTAGCCAGCTGACTTAATTTCCTAGCTACCTAGCTAGCCAGTAGCCTAGCCAGATGACTTGACTAACTGACTTAACTAAGTAGCCAGGTGGCTAGCCAGCAGACTTAAATAGCAAGCTACCTAGTTAGCCAGCTGAATAGCCAGCTGACTTAACTAACTGACATAACTAGATAGCCTGATGGTTAGCCAACTGACATAACTGACTCCGACCAACATAACCTGCTGGCTTGCCAGCTGACTTAACTACCTAACTGTCAAGCTAACATACTGGCCAGCGAGTTGACTTTACTAGGTGACTTAACTAGCTAACCAGCTGGATGGCCAGCTGAATTAACTAGCTAACTATCCTGCTAGGCATCTGGATAGCCAGCTGACTTTACTAACAGACTTAACTAGCTAGCCAGCTGACTTACATAGCTGACATAATTAGCTAGCTACCTAGCTAGCCAGCTGAATTAACTAGCTTATTTAAATAGCTAACTACTCAGCTAGCTATCATATAGATAGCTGACTTAACCAGCTGACTTAACTAACTAGATAGTTGACATATCTTGCTAACTTGACTAGCTATTTTCCGAGCTAGCCAGCTGACTAAATTAGCAGAAATAATAGTGAGTCAGCTGGCTGTCCATCTGAAGTAACTAGCTTTTTAACTAGCTAGTCAGCTGTCTTAACAACTGACTTAACGTGTTGATTAACTAGTCACCCAGCTGACTAAACTAGCTGACTTAACCAGATGGCCAGCTGGATAGCCAGCTGACTTAATTGTCTAACTGCCTAACAAGCCAGCAGCCTAGCCAGCTGACTTAACTAGCTGACTTAACGAAGTAGCTAAGTAGTTAGCCCACAGACTTAACTAGTTATCTACCTAGCTAGGCAACTGGTTAGCCAGCTGATATAACTAGCTGACATAAGGAGATAGCCTAATGGCTAGCGTGCTGACTTAGCTAGATAGCAACCTTGATAAGCAGCATGCTAGTCAGTTGATTTAACTAACTGACTTAACTAGCTAGCCAGCTGACTTATCTAGCTGACTTAACTAGCTAGCTACCTAGCTAGCCTGCTGAATTACCTAGCTGATTTAACTAGCTAGCTAGCTAGCTAAACAGCTGGCTGGCCAACTGACTTAACTAGCTGACTAAACCAGCTAGCCAGCTGGCTGGCCAGATGAATTAATTGGTGACTTAACCATCTAGACAGCTGACCAGTCAGTTGACTTAACTAGCTTGCTACCTAGCTAGCCAGCTGACTTAACTAGCTGACTTCACTAGCTGACTTAACTAGTTATGCAACTGGCTAGCCCACTGATTTAACTAACTCTCTTCCCAGGCAGAGAGCTGGCTAGCCAGCTGACTTAACTAGCTGACTAGCTGACTGAATTAGCTAGCCAACTGGCTAGTAAAGAGACTTCACTAGCCTGATACCTAGATAGCCAGCTGACTATCCAGATGAATTAACTAGCTGACTTAAATAGCTGGCCTGCTTGCTAGTCAGCTGAAGAAACTAGATTGCTGTATAGCTAGCCAGCTGGTTAACCAACTGATTAACTAGGGGACTTAACTAGATAGACAGCTGTCTAGACACCTGCCTAAAGTAGCAAACTACCTAGCTAGCCAGCTGCTATCCAGATGAATTAACAAGGTGGCTTATCTAGCTAGCTAGCTGTCCAGCCAGCTGACTTAACTATCAAGCTACCTAGCTAGACAGCTGGCTAGTCAGCTGACTTATGCTAGGTTATTTAACTATCCAGCCAGCTGGCTAGACAGCTGACATAACTAGCTAGCTATCTAGATAGCAAGCTGGCTAGCCAGCTGTCTTAACTGGCTGACTTAACTAGCTAGCCAGCTGACTATCTAGCTGACTTAATTGCCTAGCTCCCTAGCTATCCAACAGACTAGCCAGCTGACATGACTAGCTGATGTAACGAAGTAGCCAGCTAGCTATCCAGCAGACTTAACTAGCTAGCTGCCTAGCTAGACAGCTGGATTGCCAGCTTAGTTAACTAACTGAAATAACTAGACTCCTGATGGCTAGCAAGTTAACTTAACTAGCTCCTACCTACATAGCCCGCTGGCTTGTCCGCTAACATAGCAACCTAACTACCTAGCTAACTTTCTGTCCAGTCAGCTGACTTAACTAGGTGACTTAACTATGTAGCCAGCTGGCTAGTCAGTTGACTTAACTAGCTAGCTATCCTGATAGGCAACAGACTAACCAGCTGACAACTATCTGACTTAACTAGCTGATATGACTAGCCTGCTACCTAGCTAGCAAGCTGACTTAACTAGCTGATTTAACTAGCTAGCTACCTAGCTAGCTATCATATAGCTAGCTGACTTAACTAGCTGAATTATCTAGCTACCTAGCTGACATATCTATCTGACTTAACTAACTAGCTTCATAGCTAGCCAACTGACTTAACAACAGAAATATCTAGCGTGCCAGCTGGTTGCCCATCTGACATAATTAGAATTTTAACTAGCTAGTCAGCTGGCTTGACCACTGACTTAATGTGCTGACTTAACTAGCTACCCAGCTGGTTAGCCAGCTGACTAAACTAGCTGACTTAACTAGCTGGCCAGCTGGCTAGCCAACTGACTTA
>NW_007158606.1:0-2580 GCF_000164805.1 Carlito syrichta | reverse complement strand
TAGACCATTGATCTCCGGCCTAGGGAAGGGGTCTGAAGGAATTTCCCAAGCTGATTTCTGGGAGCGGATCTGGTTTGACTGTCTCCAGTGGGGGTGCCGGGCCTGGGAGGCTGGGGGCACTGAGGCTCCTCTCCACACCCCCACTTTGGGCCACACTGTTCCAGAACCTTCCAGAGCACCATGCGTGAATATGATGTGTGGGGAGATGCTTGGGGAGCTGTCCAGGTCTGCCAGCCAGGGTCGCCTCCCCTGAGCATCTGGGCCTCCTCACCCTACCCCAGGTGGCCAGGGCCTCCACTTCCCTGGCTCTCTTCTCTGACTCTCTTCTCCCATCCTACTAGGGGATCGGGCTTCCACCGCTGGGGCTCCTGGCATGCCCCTCTGGAGGACAGAGCGAGGCGGATGGTGGCAGGGGCCTCGCTGCCTGACTGTGCCCACCCAGCGAGAGCCTTCCGTGGGGGAGGGGAAGGCACCTCTCGACAGTGGCGTGCGAGAACACGCCTCTGGGAAGGAGCTGGTCTTCACTGGGCATCCACTGGGTGGGCAGGCCCTGGGCCAGCAGGTGCCACGCACGGCCCCATCATCCTCTCTGGCCTCCGGGTGCCCGTCTGTGAAGTGGGGGTGCTAACGGCACCCAGCGCATAAGGCTCGGTGCGGATTAAATAGAGTAACGGGAATGGAATTGAGACACAGACTCGGGCCGGATGCAGAGGCTCAGGCCTGTCATGGCAGCACTTTGGGAGGCCGAGGTGGGAGGATGGCTTGAGCCCAGGAGTTCAAGACCAGCCTGGGCAACATAATGAGACTTTGTCTATACAAAAAAGTAAAAAGTTAGGCATGGTGGTGCATACCTGCAGTCTCAGCTACTCAGGAGGCTGAGGCAGGAGGATTGCCTGAGCCCGGGAGGTCGAGGCTGTGGTGGCCGTGAGCGTGCCACAGCACTCCAGCCTGGGTGACAGAGAGAGACCCCGACTCCAAAAAAAAAGAGTTGAGTCTCAGGACAGCACAGCATTTTGATACATGTGAACCCTTAGTGCCGCCGTGCACTGTCCAGCCGGGTTGTATTCTCCTGGCGTGTGGCTGGGAAGCCACATCGGTCTTTAGTATCAGAACACGCCGTGGCTCCCCATTACTGCCCCCAGGACATAACAACGCCAGCTAATTTTCTTTTCTTTTTCTTTATTTTTTGAGTCAGAGTCTCACTCTGTTGCCCAGGCTGGAGTGCAGTGACACAGTCATGGCCACCGCAGGCTCAACCTACTGGGCTCCGGAGATACTTCCGCCTCAGCCTTTCAAGTAGCTGGAACTACAGGAATGTGCTACCATGCCCAGCTAGTTTTTAATTTATTTATTGTAGAGATGAGGTCTCAGCGAGTTGCCCAGGCTTGTCTTGAACGGGACTCAGGCAATCCTCTCACCTCGGCCTCCCAAAGTGCTGGGACGACAGGCTTGAGCCACCGCGCCCCGCCAACCAGCTAATTTTCAAAGCTCTGATCATCGTCACCTGTCTTTCTGGATTTCCTGGTGAGGCCGCCCTGTCCAGTGGCCACGCCAAGCTCCTCAGGGAGGCAGGGGCTCCTGGCAGCTGATACACCCCCCAGCAGGCCCTCTGGAGTCCACGCCCAAGTCGCTAGCTCCCCTCCACAAGTGGCACCAATCCCAGTGCCTGTAGTGATGGCTCTTTCCCCCAGGGGCTTGTGGGTCACGGGGTACTTGGGCACGAGGGTCACCTGGCGGCAGGCCCGGGTGAGGCTCCCAGGGGCCGTTCAGTCCCACGGGCTCAGGAGTGGGGCCAGGACACACACGGTCTCAGCATCCCTTAATTCTCCCGTCTCTCCTGGCTTAACACCCCCCTCCCCCAATTGTGTTGTGGAAACAGAGGAGAGCATTTGTTCTTTCAAAAAATAAAATAGCATTTTCTTCATTTACAAAAGTAATACATGGACTTGTGGATAATTTTGAAATTAAGAAAAACCAAAGAGACAATTCTAAATGATCTATAATTCACCACCCATCATCACTGCGTGGCATGTGGAGCTTGGCGTCTACACACTTTCCAAGCATGGGTGACCCTGGCTGTCCGGGAGGGGTTCGCAGGACACACTCCGTCTTCTTTTCTTTCTTTTCTTTTGAGTCGGAGTCTCACTCCTTCGCCCAGGCTGGAGTGCAGTGGCACGCACATTCAGGGCCATCCAGGGCTGATTTTCTGGACTCCAGCGATCCGTCTGCCTCAGTCTTCCGAGTAGCTGGAACTACAGACGCACCCTACCACGCCCGGCTAATTCTATTTTATTTTATTTTATTGTAGAGACAAGGTCTCGCCAAACTGTCCAGGCTGGTCTTGAACTCGCAGGTTCAGGCCTCCCAAAGTGCTGGGTACAGGCTGAGCCACTGAGCCTGGCCTTCTTTTTTTAGAGATAAGGATCTCACTATGTTGCCCAGGCTGGTCTCGAGCTCCTGCACTCAAGCCATCCCCCTGCCTCAGCCTGTCAAAGAGCTGGGTTGACAGGCGTGAGCCCCCACACCGGCCTCCGTGGATATTTTCTTGGAGGAAGTACGTTGGTGCTTCTCCCTTCTCAA
>NW_007158605.1:0-631 GCF_000164805.1 Carlito syrichta | reverse complement strand
TGGGCCAGCAGGTGCCACGCACGGCCCCATCATCCTCTCTGGCCTCCGGGTGCCCGTCTGTGAAGTGGGGGTGCTAACGGCACCCACCGCATAAGGCTCGGTGCGGATTAAATAGAGTAACAGGAATGGAATTGAGACACAGACTCGGGCCGGATGCAGAGGCTCAGGCCTGTCATGGCAGCACTTTGGGAGGCCGAGGCGGGAGGATGGCTTGAGCCCAGGAGTTCAAGACCAGCCTGGGCAACATAATGAGACTCTGTCTATACAAAAAAGTAAAAAGTTAGGCATGGTGGTGCATACCTGCAGTCTCAGCTACTCAGGAGGCTGAGGCAGGAAGATTGCCTGAGCCCGGGAGGTCGAGGCTGTGGTGGCCGTGAGTGTGCCACAGCACTCCAGCCTGGATGACAGAGAGAGACCCCGACTCCAAAAAAAAGAGTTGAGTCTCAGGACAGCACAGCATTTTGATACATGTGAACCCTTAGCACCGCCGTGCACTGTCCAGCCCGGTTGTATTCTCCTGGCATGTGGCCGGGAGGCCACATCGGTCTTTAGTATCAGAACACGCCATGGCTCCCCATTACTGCCCCCAGGACATAACAACGCCAGATAATTTTCTTTTCTTTTTCTTTAT
>NW_007158604.1:0-364 GCF_000164805.1 Carlito syrichta | reverse complement strand
AGGGCCTCTCCTGAGTCCCATAAACCCTGGCCTCTTCCTGCCATACCCTCTCACGGGTCCCTGCTGGGTGAAGACATTCCTGTCCCGGATGTCGGTCCTGCATGGAGCACGTGGTCCCGAGGCCCGGCTGGGCACACAGCAGCCTCCGTCCGCCCTGCCCTTGACCTGCAGGCCGGTCTTCCCTGATGAAAGATGAGGTGTGCCGGCCTCACTCCACCATGGGAAGCTCTGGGGGCCCGCGGTGGGGCCTCGGGGAGGCGGGGGGAGGAGCGAGAGGGTCTTCCAGCTCAGGGGGAAGTGGGGCTCAGCCGAGAAGTGGAGGAGCGGTGCACACGGGCAGGGACCCTCTGGCTTCCCAGTGCCC
>NW_007158603.1:0-307 GCF_000164805.1 Carlito syrichta | reverse complement strand
ATGAAAGATGAGGTGTGCCGGCCTCACTCCACCATGGGAAGCTCTGGGGGCCCGCGGTGGAGCCTCGGGGAGGCGGGGGGAGGGGCGAGAGGGTCTTCCAGCTCAGGGGGAAGTGGGGCTCAGCTGAGAAGTGGAGGAGCGGTGCACACGGGCAGGGACCCTCTGGCTTCCCAGTGCCCAGGGCGGGAGACCTGGCCAGTGAGCGTGAATCCTGCGGGGGAAGCCCTTGGTGCAGGCAAATGCAGCCGTGGCGGCAGATGCTATTAAAAGCAGTTCTCATTATGGGACCATTAATTATTAATAGGAT
>NW_007158602.1:0-484 GCF_000164805.1 Carlito syrichta | reverse complement strand
CGAGGCAGGAGGATCGCAGAGCCCAGGAGTTCGAGACCAGCCTGGGCAATATACTGAGAGCTCGTCTCTACAAATAATAATAATAATAATAATAATAATAATAGCTGGGTGTGGTGGTGCACTCTTGTAGTCACAGCTGCTTGGGGGGCTGAGACCAGAGGATTACTTGAGTCCCGGAAGTCAAGGCTGCGGTGAGCCGTGATGGTGCTACCTCACTCCAACCTGGGTAGCAGTGAGACCCTGAAAAATAAAATAAAATAAGGAGGGAGGTGGGAGGGGAGGGAGAAGAAGGAAGGGAAAGGCAGAGACAGAGAGAGAGAGAGGTGTGACTGCACAGAAACCGTCTCTAAGCAGGAGACCCGGGAGAAGTGGGCTTTGCCTGGGGTTGGGGGGAAACGGACCTGGGGTCCTCCGCCCCTGCAGCACTGTCCCTGCACAACTAGCTGATGTGTCTCCCGACATCCCCTGCGATGGCCAGCCGTGA
>NW_007158601.1:0-5465 GCF_000164805.1 Carlito syrichta | reverse complement strand
CACCCACCGCATAAGGCTCGGTGCAGATTAAATAGAGTAACAGGAATGGAATTGAGACACAGACTCGGGCCGGATGCAGAGGCTCAGGCCTGTCATGGCAGCACTTTGGGAGGCCGAGGTGGGAGGATGGCTTGAGCCCAGGAGTTCAAGACCAGCCTGGGCAACATAATGAGACTTTGTCTATACAAAAAAGTAAAAAGTTAGGCATGGTGGTGCATACCTGCAGTCTCAGCTACTCAGGAGGCTGAGGCAGGAGGATTGCCTGAGCCCGGGAGGTCGAGGCTGTGGTGGCCGTGAGCGTGCCACAGCACTCCAGCCTGGGTGACAGAGAGAGACCCCGACTCCAAAAAAAAAGAGTTGAGTCTCAGGACAGCACAGCATTTTGATACATGTGAACCCTTAGTGCCGCCGTGCACTGTCCAGCCGGGTTGTATTCTCCTGGCGTGTGGCTGGGAAGCCACATCGGTCTTTAGTATCAGAACACGCCGTGGCTCCCCATTACTGCCCCCAGGACATAACAACGCCAGCTAATTTTCTTTTCTTTTTCTTTATTTTTTGAGTCAGAGTCTCACTCTGTTGCCCAGGCTGGAGTGCAGTGACACAGTCATGGCCACCGCAGGCTCAACCTACTGGGCTCCGGAGATACTTCCGCCTCAGCCTTTCAAGTAGCTGGAACTACAGGAATGTGCTACCATGCCCAGCTAGTTTTTAATTTATTTATTGTAGAGATGAGGTCTCAGCGAGTTGCCCAGGCTTGTCTTGAACGGGACTCAGGCAATCCTCTCACCTCGGCCTCCCAAAGTGCTGGGACGACAGGCTTGAGCCACCGCGCCCCGCCAACCAGCTAATTTTCAAAGCTCTGATCATCGTCACCTGTCTTTCTGGATTTCCTGGTGAGGCCGCCCTGTCCAGTGGCCACGCCAAGCTCCTCAGGGAGGCAGGGGCTCCTGGCAGCTGATACACCCCCCAGCAGGCCCTCTGGAGTCCACGCCCAAGTCGCTAGCTCCCCTCCACAAGTGGCACCAATCCCAGTGCCTGTAGTGATGGCTCTTTCCCCCAGGGGCTTGTGGGTCACGGGGTACTTGGGCACGAGGGTCACCTGGCGGCAGGCCCGGGTGAGGCTCCCAGGGGCCGTTCAGTCCCACGGGCTCAGGAGTGGGGCCAGGACACACACGGTCTCAGCATCCCTTAATTCTCCCGTCTCTCCTGGCTTAACACCCCCCTCCCCCAATTGTGTTGTGGAAACAGAGGAGAGCATTTGTTCTTTCAAAAAATAAAATAGCATTTTCTTCATTTACAAAAGTAATACATGGTACTTGTGGATAATTTTGAAATTAAGAAAAACCAAAGAGACAATTCTAAATGATCTATAATTCACCACCCATCATCACTGCGTGGCATGTGGAGCTTGGCGTCTACACACTTTCCAAGCATGGGTGACCCTGGCTGTCCGGGAGGGGTTCGCAGGACACACTCCGTCTTCTTTTCTTTCTTTTCTTTTGAGTCGGAGTCTCACTCCTTCGCCCAGGCTGGAGTGCAGTGGCACGCACATTCAGGGCCATCCAGGGCTGATTTTCTGGACTCCAGCGATCCGTCTGCCTCAGTCTTCCGAGTAGCTGGAACTACAGACGCACTCTACCACGCCCGGCTAATTCTATTTTATTTTATTTTATTGTAGAGACAAGGTCTCGCCAAACTGTCCCGGCTGGTCTTGAACTCGCAGGTTCAGGCCTCCCAAAGTGCTGGGTACAGGCTGAGCCACTGAGCCTGGCCTTCTTTTTTTAAAGATAAGGATCTCACTATGTTGCCCAGGCTGGTCTCAAGCTCCTGCACTCAAGCAATCCTCCTGCCTCAGCCTGTCAAAGAGCTGGGTTGACAGGCGTGAGCCCCCACGCCGGCCTCCGTGGATATTTTCTTGGAGGAAGTACGTTGGTGCTTCTCCCTTCTCAAACATTCTGGTGGGGGAGGGACCCTCTTCACCTTCCTCTGCAGATGAGTAAACTGAGGCAAGGGCCTCTCCTGAGTCCCATAAACCCTGGCCTCTTCCTGCCATACCCTCTCACGGGTCCCTGCTGGGTGAAGACATTCCTGTCCCGGATGTCGGTCCTGCATGGAGCACGTGGTCCCGAGGCCCGGCTGGGCACACAGCAGCCTCCGTCCGCCCTGCCCTTGACCTGCAGGCCGGTCTTCCCTGATGAAAGATGAGGTGTGCCGGCCTCGCTCCACCATGGGAAGCTCTGGGGGCCCGCGGTGGGGCCTCGGGGAGGCGGGGGGAGGAGCGAGAGGGTCTTCCAGCTCAGGGGGAAGTGGGGCTCAGCCGAGAAGTGGGGGAGCGGTGCACACGGGCAGGGACCCTCTGGCTTCCCAGTGCCCGGGGCGGGAGACCTGGCCAGTGAGCGTGAATCCTGCGGGGGAAGCCCTTGGTGCAGGCAAATGCAGCCATGGCGGCAGATGCTATTAAAAGCAGTTCTCATTATGGGACCATTAATTATTAATAGGATTGGACAAATAAAGACCGGGAAAGCCCAGCTGGGCCCGACTCAGATGTGGCCTCTCAAGCAGGTGGCTCCTGGCTCTTGTTCAGGAGACCCAGCCACCAGTGTCCCATCCCTCGGAGAAGCAGTGACCGCCCGAGGGCCCCTCGTAGATCTGCTTCGGAGAGGCGAAGGTGGAGGCTGGGGTCAGCAGCTCACGTCTGGGATCCCAGCACTTGGGGAGGCCGAGGCAGGAGGATCGCTTGAGCCCAGGAGTTCGAGACCAGCCTGGGCCATATACTGAGAGCTCGTCTCTACAAATAATAATAATAATAATAATAGCTGGGTGTGGTGGCGCACTCTTGTAGTCACAGCTGCTTGGGGGGCTGAGACCAGAGGATTACTTGAGTCCCGGAAGTCAAGGCTGCGGTGAGCCGTGATGGTGCTACCTCACTCCAACCTGGGTAGCAGTGAGACCCTGAAAAATAAAATAAAATAAGGAGGGAGGTGGGAGGGGAGGGAGAAGAAGGAAGGGAAAGGCAGAGACAGAGAGAGAGAGAGGTGTGACTGCACAGAAACCGTCTCTAAGCAGGAGACCCGGGAGAAGTGGGCTTTGCCTGGGGTTGGGGGGAAACGGACCTGGGGTCCTCCGCCCCTGCAGCACTGTCCCTGCACAACTAGCTGATGTGTCTCCCGACATCCCCTGCGATGGCCAGCCGTGAAGGCACTACTTTTTTTGGTGGGGGGGTTGGAGTCTCACTCTGTTGCCCAGGCTAGAGGGCAGTGACAAGCTCATGGCGATCGCAGCCTCGACCTGCTGGGCTCAGGCGAGCCTTCTGCCTCAGCCTTCCAAGTAGCCAGAACTGCAGGCGCATGCCACCATGCCCGGCTCATTTTTTGGGTTTGTTGTGGAGATGAGGGCTCGCCAAGTTGCCCGGGCTGGTCTCGAACCCAGGGGTACAGGCAATCCTCTCCCTCAGCCTCCCAGAGTGCTGAGCCACCCCGCCCGACCTTCTTTGTCTTACTACACGAGTGGCCGGGGGAGAGGAGACACCCTTCCTGGAACTGTGACTCTAGGCCGGGGGGGCCGGGGCGGGGCCGGAGGTCCTTGATCATGCTGCCACGGCCCATCCGAGGTGTTCGCCAGGAACGGCCACCGGGCTCGACCCCCAGCGTGGCTGCAGGGTGAGCGGGGGGCAGGCCTACGGCCCTGGAGGAGAAAGGCCGCCAGCCACTAGGACGGCGGCGGCGTCGAGCGCGAGCTCGGGTCCGAGGCCCGGGCAGCCAGTCCCCGCGGCTGGCGGCCTGCAGGCGCGCGCGTGTCAGGCCCCTCTTCGAGTGCGGACCGCGAGGCCTCCCGGCTTCTCCGTCCGGGCGGCAACGCGCGCGCGGCCGAGAACGGGTTCCGGGGCCTGGCGCAGCGTCCGGCGGGACCGCGCAGCACTCGTCCCCTGGCCCGCCGCCCGGCCGGCGCCCCGACGCCCCTCGCCGGCTCCCCACGCAGAGGGCCACGCCGAGGCTCGGCTCGGGCTGGAGGTGGAGGCCGGGCGGACGGCAGGGGGGGCGGCCGCACGCCCCGCGGGGCCCGCACTTCCGGGCTCAGGTCCGCGCCTCCGAGGGCGGCGGGCCCCTGACCCCGGAAACCCGCCAGGCGCAGGCCCCGCCCCCTGCGAGTGTCGCCAGCCCCCGAGGGCCCCGCCCGCCCGAGGTGAGCTCTGGGGGGGGCAATCGCCCGGCAGCAATAACAGTAAATAACGCGCCCGTCAGCGCCGTAAAAGCGGAAACGTTACGATGCTTTTTTTCTTTTGAGTCGGAGTCTCGCTCGCGCCCAGACTGAAGTGCCGCGGCCGCTCCCGCCCACCGCAGCCTCGACCTGCCGGGCTCCGGCGAGCCTCCCGCCTCAGCCTTCCGAGTCGCCGGAGCTACAGGCGCGCGCTACCACGCCCGGCTGATTTTTCGATTGATTGTGGCGACGAGGTCTCGCTGCCCAGGCGGGTCTCGAACCCGCGGGCTCAGGCAGTCCACTCACCTCGGCCTCCCAAAGGGGGGATCACGGGCTGAGCCGCCGAGCCGGCTTCGAGGCTGTTCGATAAGCGGCCCCCGCCCCGCGGCCCCCCGCGCCTGGACCCGACAGGCCCGGAGGAACAGGAGCGGGGCCGCGCTCCCCGCCGACCCGCCCGGTCCGGCCGCTCCCTCCACGGCCCAGCGGAACCACGTGCTCGCGGCCCCACGTGCTCTCGGCGACCGAGCCACGGCACGCCGAGGGCGCGCGGACGACCGGGCCGCCCCGCGTGGGGTGCTTCTCCCGGGCGACGGGGTCCTCCCGCCCGCCCCCCACGTGCCCAGCAGAGTCCACCCCGCGGGGGGGAGATCCTGCCACCCCACAGCCCGGCTCCTGGTCCTCCAGGAAGCCCTGAAACAGCCCAGCCCCCCCCAACGCGAGGGCAGCCCGGGTGTGGCCCCCGCCCCGCTTCTTTCCCGGATGCGTCGCGAGTCCGAGGGTGGGGCCGCCGGGGTCCCGCGGCCTGCCGGGCGGGCGGTGAGGGGCTGCCCTCCCCCGATCGTGTCTGCTTGGCGTTGGATTTGCGTTGGATCAGGGTCGAGGCCCGGCTTCCGTGGGGAGGGCAGGGGTCGTGGCGCAGGGCGGGTCGCGGCCTGGGAGGCCGGGCCGAACCGGGCGGATGGGGACCGCGCGGCCTGTCCGGGGCTTCCCACGTGGAGAGCGGAGGCTTTTGTGTGGCTGCCAGCGCCCTTGCACTTGGAGTGTCTGCGCGGACCAGCTGGGAGCGCAGGCCGTGCGCGTGCTGGGCAGGGGTCCGGCCGACGACCCTCCCCGCGCCCTCGACCCTCCCCTGCAGGGACCTGCCCGCTCACAGGAGGGGCCCGAGGCTTCCCACTTCCCTCTGCCTCCCCCTCTCCAGATGGGAGGGAGCCCGGCCTGAAGGCCTAGCCCGTCCTGTCCACTGGGGGTCCTCGGAGGAGGCCATGGAC
>NW_007158600.1:0-417 GCF_000164805.1 Carlito syrichta | reverse complement strand
AATGGAGAGGAATGGAATCTAGAGAAATAGAATGGACTGCATTGGAATGGAAAAGAATTGCAGAGAGAGGAATTGAAGGGAAAATAGAGGAATCGAATGGTAAGGAACCGAAAAGAATGGAAAGAGATGGAATGGAATTGAGTGGAATGTCATGGATAGGAATGAAATGGAAAAAGTCGAATTAAGAAGAATGCAATGCAATGGAATGGAGAGGAATGGAATGGAACCGAAGGGAATGGAAAGGAATGGGAGAGGAATGGAATGCAATGGAAAAGAATGGAACGAAGAGTAGTAGAATGGAGAGGAAAGGAATGAAAAGGATTGAAATTGAAAGGAGAAGAAATGAATGGAAAGGAATAGAAGGAAATGGAATGCTTAGGAATGGAATGGAATGGAGTACACTCGGATGAAGATTAA
>NW_007158599.1:5826-7573 GCF_000164805.1 Carlito syrichta | reverse complement strand
AAGAAAGGATTGGAAAGAAATACAAGAGAATGGGACAGAGGAATGGAATGGAATTGAATGAAGATTAATGGAATGGAGAGAAATGGAATGGAGTGAATGGGAATGGAGTAGAATGGAGTGGAATGGAGGACTAAGTAATAGAATGGAGATCAATGGAATGCAAAAGAATGGAATGGAGAGGAATGGAATAGAGACGAATAGAATCTCGATAAATTGAATGGATTGGAGTGGAGTGGAAAAGAATTGTAGGTAGAGGAATTGAAGGGAAATTAGAGAAATCAAATGAAAGGAAAGGAAAGGAATGGAAAGAGATGGAATGGAATTTATATGCATGGGATGGGGAGGAATGAAATGGAATAAATGAAATTGAGAAGAATGAAATGCATTGTAATGTAATGGAATGGAGAGGAAAAGGAAGGAATGGAATGGAATGGAATGAAGAGGACCAGAATGGAGAGGAATACATTGGACTGGAATGGAATGGAATAGATTAGAAAGGAATGGAGAGTAATGGCATGGAATGGAAATAATGCAATGGAACACAGTATGCAATGCAAAGTTGCGGAATGGAATGGAGAGGAATGAATTGGAATTGAATGGTTGATATGGAATCGAATGGAGAGGAACGGATTGGGATCGTGTGGAATAAAATGGAATGGAGGAATGGAAGGATGGTGAATTAAGTGGAATGGAGTGGAAGAGAATGGAATAAAATATAGTGAAATGGAATGAAGAGAAGTGGAATGGAGTGAAATGAAGAGTAATGGAAAGGCATAGAATTGATTAGAATTGAAAGGATTGGAGAGGAACAGAATGGAGAGAAGTGGAATGGAAATAAATGGAAAAGAGAAAAATGGAAAGGAGAGAAATGGAATGGAATGGACAGGAATGGAATCGAATGGTATCTAGGGGAATGAATGGAAAGGAGTGGAAAGGAATGGAATAGAGTGGAATGCATTGAAATGGAGAGTAATGGAAAGGATGGGAATGAAATCTAACCGAATGGAATGAAAAGGAATGGAGAGGAAAGAAATGCAATGGAAAGGAAGGGAAAGAAGAGGAATAGAATGGGGAGTAAAGGAATGGAAAGGACTGAAATTGAATGGAGAAGAATGGAGTGGAAAGGAATAGAAATGAATGGAATGCAGAGGAATGGAATGAAATGCATTCGAACGAAGTTTAATGGAATGGAGAGGAATGGAATGGAGTGTAATAGAATAGTGAAGAATGGAATGGAAGAGAATTGCTTGAAGAGCAATGGAGACGAATGGAATGGACTGGAGTGCAATGGAATAAAGACGAAAAGAATGGATAGGAATGGAATAGAATAGAGAGGAATGGAGTGGGAAGGAATACAATGGAATGGATGGAGAGGAATGGAATGGAGTGGAATGGAATGGAAAGGATTGGAATGGAGTGGATTGTAATGCAATGTAGAGGAATCCAAAGGTAAGGAATGCAAAGGAATTTAAAAAGATGGAATGGAATACAGAGAAATAGAATTCAAACGAATGAAATGGAAAGAAAAGTAAGACAATGGATGCAGAAGGGTGGAAAGGAATGTAAAGGAATGTAAAAAATGGAATATAATGAAGAGGAATGGAATGGAGAAGAGTGGAACGGAATGGAATGCAATGGAATGTAATGGAATGCAATGGAATGTAATGGAATGCAATGGAGTGTAATAGAATGAAGGGAATGGAATGGAAAGGAATGGAGAGGAATAGCATGGAATGGAATGCCTGGG
>NW_007158599.1:4127-4867 GCF_000164805.1 Carlito syrichta | reverse complement strand
TGGAGAGGAATGGAATGGAGCGTAATTAAAGGGAAAGTAATGGATTGGAATTGCAAGGAAAGGAATGAAATGTAGTGAAATGGAATGCAGAGGAATGGAATGGAGGGAAATTAAGAGGAATGGAATGGAATCAATGGAAAGGAGAGGAATTGCAGGAAAGGAATGTAATTGAATGTACAGAAATTGATTGGAAGTGAGAAAAATGGAAAGGAAAGGAATTGAATGGAATAGAAAGCAATGGAATGGAATGCAGAAGAAAGGAATGGAATGCTGGGGAATTTAATGGAAAGGAAAGGAAGAGAGTGGAATGGAATGGAATTGAATGGAATGCAATGGAGAGAAATGGAATGGAGAGGAATGTAAAGTAATGGAATTGATGGGAGAGTAATGGAGAGGAATGGAATAGAATGGATTGCAATGGAATGAAGATAAGTGGAAAGAAGAAGAATGGAATGGAATGGAGAGGAATGGCATCTATTGGAATGGAATGGTGTCAAGAGAAATGGAATATAATGCTGAGTAATGTAATGGAATGTAGTATAGTGGAATGCATCGAAATGCAGAGGAATGAATGGAGAGGGATGGAATAGAATGTAATGAAATGGAGTAGAAGGTAGAGGAAAGGAAAGGAAAAGAATGGAATGGAATGGAATGGAATGGAATGGAATGGAAAGAATGCAATGGAATACAGGATTGAATGGAATGCGGAGGAATGGAGTAGATAGAAATGGAATGGAGTG
>NW_007158599.1:0-2751 GCF_000164805.1 Carlito syrichta | reverse complement strand
GAATGGAAAGAAGAGTAGTAGAATGGAGAGGAAAGGAATGAAAAGGATTGAAATTGAAAGAAGAAGAAATGAATGGAAAGGACTAGAAGGAAATGGAATGCTTAGGAATGGAATGGAATGGAGTACACTCGGATGAAGATTAATGGAATGGAGAGGAATAGAATGGAGAAAAATAGAATGGTGAAGAATGGAATAGATTGGAGAACAATGGAGTTCAATGGAATGGAATGGATTGCACTGATGGAATAAAGATGAAAGGAATGGAGCAGAATGGAATACAGAGGAATTGAAGGGATAGGAATGGAATGGAATGGAATAGGGAGGAATGGAGTAGGAAGGAATACAATGGAATGGGATGGAGTGGGATGGAATGGAATGGAGTGGAGATGAATAGCATGGAGAGTAATGGAATGGAGAGGAATAGAATGGAAGAGGAATGAAATGGAGTGGAATGGAATCAAGTGTAGACGAATCCAATTGTAAGGAATAGAAAAATTTGAAAAAGATTGAAAGGAATTAAGAGGAATGGAATAGAAAAGAATGCAATGGATAGAACAGGAAGGGAATGGAATGCAGGAGAGTGGAATGCAAAGGAGAGAAAAGGAATGTATTGAAGAGGAAGGGAATGAAGAACAGTGTAATGGAAGTGAAAGCAATGGAATGTAATGGAATGGAGAGAAATGGAATGGAATGCAGAGGAATGTTGAGGAATGGAGTTGAATGGAATGGAATAGAGAGTAATGGAATAAAATGGAAAGGACAGGAATGGAGCAGAAATGAATGAATTGGAACTTAATGGAGACGAATGGTATGGAGAGTAGTGACATGGAATCGGGAGGAATGGAATGAAGTAGAATCAATGGAATGGAATGACATGGAATGGAATGGAGAGGAATGGATAGAGAGGAGTGGAACAGAAAAGAAAGGAAAGTTGACGAAAGTAATGGAATGGAATGTAGAGGAAGGGAATGGAATGGACAGAAGTGGAATGGGGAGAAAAGGAATAGAGCAGAATGGAATGGAAAGGAATGGAGAGGAATGCCATGGAATGGAATGGCAGGTAATGGAATGGAGATGAATAAATTTGAAGAGTAATGGGATGGAGAGGAATAGAATGGAGAGAAATAGAATAGAAAGGAAGGGAATAGAAATAAGTAGATTGAAATGGAAAGGAGAAGAAAGGAATGGAAAGGAAAGTAGTGGAATGGAATGGAATGGAATGGAAAGGAGAGGATTGGAATGGAGAGGAATGAAATGCAGTAAAATAGAATGGAGTAGAATGGAATGGAAGGGAGGATAGTGTAATGTAATGGAGATCAGTGGAATGGAAAATAATGGAATGGAGAGGATTTGAATGGAGAAGAATGGAATCTAGAGAAAAAGAATGGATTGCATTGGAATGGAATGGAATGGTGAGGAATGGAATGGAATGGAATGGATTGAAATTGAATGAAATGGTATGGAATCGAATGGAGAGACACAGATTGAGATGGTGTGGAATGAAATGGAAAGGAGAAGAATTCAATGGAAATGGATTAAATAGGATGGAATGGAACGGAATGGAATGAAATATAGTGGAATGGAATGGAGAGGAAGGGATTGGAAAGGAATGGAGAGGAATGGTATGAAATGGAATGGCTGGGAATGGAACAGAATGGAGATGAATTGCTGGAGAGTAATGGAATGGATAGGAATAGAATGGAGAGGAATAGAATAGAGAGGATTGGAGTAGAAAGTAATAGAATGCATTGAAATGGAAAGGAAAGGAGTGGAGTGGAATGGAATGCAGTGGTATGGAATGGAGAGGCATGGAATAGAGCAAAAGGGAATGGAATAGAATGGAATGGAAAGCAATTGAGTAGAATGGAATGGAATGGAGACGAATGAAATGGAGAGTAATTAAAGGGAAAGGAATGGAATTGCATGGAATGGAATGAAATGTAATTGAGTGTAAAGTAATTGAATGGAAGCAAGAGAAATGGAACGGAAAAGAATGGAATGGAATGGAAAGCAATGGAATGGAATGCAGAGGAAAGGAATGGAATGCTGGGGAATGGAATGGAAAGGAAAGGAATGGAGTGGAATGGAATGGAATTGAATGGAAATGAATGGAATGGAGAGAAATGTAATGGAGTGGAATGAAATTGAAGGGAGAGGAATGGAATGGAATGGAAATGAATGGAACAGAAAGGATAGGAAGTTATTGGAATGTAATATAGTGGAATGCAATGAAATGGAGATGAATGGAATGGAGAGAAATGGAGTGGAAAGGCATATAATGGCATGGAATGCAGATGAATGGAATGGAGTGAATGGAATGGATAGGAATGGAATGGAAGAGGAATGAAATGGAGTGGAATGGAATCAAGTGTAGACGAATCCAATTGTAAGGAATAGAAAAATTTGAAAACGATTGAAAGGAATTAAGAGGAATGGAATAGAAAAGAATGCAATGGATAGAACAGGAAGGGAATGGAATGCAGGAGAGTGGAATGCAAAGGAGAGAAAAGGAATGTATTGAAGAGGAAGGGAATGAAGAACAGTGTAATGGAAGTGAAAGCAATGGAATGTAATGGAATGGAGAGAAATGGAATGGAATGCAGAGGAATGTTGAGGAATGGAGTTGAATGGAATGGAATAGAGAGTAATGGAATAAAATGGAAAGGACAAGAATGGAACAGAAATGAATGAATTGGAACTTAATGGAGACGAATGGTATGGAGAGTAGTGACATGGAATTGGGAGGAATGG
>NW_007158598.1:0-499 GCF_000164805.1 Carlito syrichta | reverse complement strand
TGTGTGTGTGTGTGTGTGTGTGTGTGTGTGTGTGTGTGTGTGTGTGTGTGTATTTTTTTGTTTTCTTCATTTGTATAGATTTTCCTCCCTACTTCTTTCTTTTTTCACCCCCTCTTCTTTAATTTTGTTTTTCAAGAGTGGTAGGGTTGCTTTTATTTCTGTTTGCTTGATTTTCTATTTTTCCTTGTATGAATCCTCTAGCTTTTTGACTTCTGGAACATGACTGTGGGTTGAGGGTTGTACTTCTTTTTTTTTTTTTTTCAGTTTTGAGGGGAAGACTGTGGTTTAAAATCTATCTACAGATCATAGTATCCACCAACAGGTGTATAAATATCCTGGAGCCTACTTTCCACTGTCTTGCAATCTGTTCATGCTGTGGGGGAATAAGTTTACTCCCTAAAAGCAAAATGTAGTAAGAGAAAGGAAAGTAATGGAACAAGGTAAGGGAGGAAGAGGAAGATGGAAAGTGAGAAGAGCAAGAGGGAAAATAGAAAAACAT
>NW_007158597.1:0-4452 GCF_000164805.1 Carlito syrichta | reverse complement strand
TTTATTACACCAATTAATCATTTTTGAACATATAACCTTTGGAGGAGTAATTGAGTATTTTAAATTTACACAAGTATTTCCATCAAGTGAATTTTCACCCTTTTATCTAAATACACCTAAGCAATTAAAAAAATATGAACTATTAGCTATATATTAAGTGAGAAACCACATACAAGCCAAAGAATGCGGAGCTAAAAGAACTGAAAGGCCAAAGTTTGAAAGTGTAAGGAGATGTAAGAGTTGGGAACACAGCCAGTCACACTTTATGTTCTAGTAGTTCCAATATATTTACATGTAGACTAATTCAACTTAGACGTTAACATACAGGCTGTAGATAGAGTTTAATCTTATTGGTACTAACTTTCACCTAAGACACAGCTCTTTCAAAATAAAGTGAATACAGGAACAGCTTCATGTTCTTCACCTTGATTTTCATAACTGTCTTAAGTTTAAATGGATTCAAATTAAAAACAATCTCCTACAGGTCAGTGGAGCTTTTCTTTCCCATCCAAGCACACACCCTACCCACCACCCCTTATACATTGACTTTATCCTGTTTTAGGTCAATGAGAGCTTTTAGTCACACACATAGGTTACACCTGGAGAACTGGCTTGTCACACACACACACACACACACACACACACACACCTCTGGTAGGAGGTAATGTTGGGACAGAAGTACAGAATTTCTAGTTTGTTGTTCCAAGTATGTACAACATGCAGCACTGCTGAATCAGGTAATCATGTGCACCAGGGCAGAGAAGATGAGGTGTGGACTCATAGAAAGCAATCAAATGGAAATAAAAAGGACTTTTTCTTTCAGAATTCCCCTGTCTTTATTTGTGGAGGTTATCCAATACGTTCTTTAATTACATTCCACACTTCTGAATCCATTCCTGAGTTATTATGCTGTACTTTGTTTTGTGGATTCCAACAGTCTTGGGAACTAAAGGATCATCTGGATTGAGATCACACAACAGAGAACAGATGGACAAGAGTACTTTTGAAATAGTGCTGCAGACAACTATGACCATAGAATATAAAGACAAATGCTGCCATTACTGTCAACATTTGGATGATAAATACTTGTTGTACCTGCAACCTTATGTGGTTTGAAGGGCTAATCTTTTGGGAAGTGAATTGTCAAGAAAAACACTCCATCCTGATAGAGTCTGTCTTTGGCCCCCATTATTGTATCTTGCCATGGAACATATCATCTCCAACAGGACCTGCCAATCACTGTACTGGGGATCCCATGGCAGGCCATTCAATTCTTTTGGATATTCTTCAGAGTGGTGGTGGGAAGTGGGTGGCTGCTTGCTCCAGGTAGAGGACAGGGGTGGGGGAGGTTTGGAAAAGAGTCCAGAGAGCATGAGGCTGCCTCTGTGATCACACAGTGGGAAACAATGGTAAGCCAGGAGAATGGGTCCAGAGGGACTGGCTGAGCCTGAGCCTGTTGCAGAGGTCACCCCATCACCTGTGGCCCCTTTATGTGTTGCAGCCTCAGGAATCACTGCTGCCAGAACAACTTCTTCCTTCCTGGTTCAGCTCTGCTGATCCCTCTGCCAGAGAAAAGGCCAAGATCTGGCTCTGTGAACACCTTTAGGTTCACCAGTAAGAGGGACAGGTACAAACTGCTTTCCGGCCTCATTTCTTTATTTATTTACTTATTTATTTGTTTGTTTCTTTAGAGGTGAGTTCTTATTATGTTGCCTAGGTTGGTCTCAAACTCCTGGACTCAAACATTCTTCTTGCCTAGAGCTTCCCAAAGCACTTGCATTACAGGTATGAGCCACTGCTCACTGTCTGTAAGATCCTTCTGGTTAAAGTGTCTTGAAGAGTTTGTTGAATACTCTCTGCAATAAAAAAATAATAAAAATCAGACAACAAATAATATAAAATGAAAATTATCAAAAGTGACTATTTGGGGATTCTGTAAATTACCAAAGCGATAAATAAATCCTGAAGTACTTACTCTTGGAAAAGTTCTAAAGTTTTGGGTAAGGATAGGAAAAATTGATGGCATTTTACCTGGGACTGCTCTCTTCCACTCCAGTTCAGTCTGTATGAACTTTATAAAAGTATAGTTTTACCAACACGAGTATGGCAGCAAAAAATTGCAGCTTGATGCCAAAGAGAGTGGACTTTAGTTAGAACAGAGCTCTGAGCAAGATCCTTCAGTGTTTTCAGTTAAATGTGATGAACTCTGCAGTGAATTCACAGAAAGAGCCCACAGCTTTCCTATTCCAAGGTGATGCCTTGGTTGGAACAAGTGGTATGCCAGCAGAATTTTAATACTGGATTCCTGGAATTGTGGGATGTAGCCTTGCTGAGGCTGCACCCTTTCCTGATGAATTAGAAGCTGCAGGGATGATTGATAAAGATCCAAAAGGGTCCAGTTAAAAGTACAAGCATACGAGGCAAGAACTGCTGCATTCAGAATGAAGTCCTCAAACACCACACTAATGAACTGGAAGAAGCATCATGAGCTTGTGGTGTTTTAGTGAAACTGCCCAAATCATTGATAATTATTAAGTTATGCTAGAACATAGGCAAGTCCTGAAGATTCTTGCTACAAATTAAAAATAATAATAAGAAGAAAAGTGATAGCAGTAGTGAAAAACCAAGTGGAAAATATAATTCAAAATAGTTATTTTATAGATGTTCAAATTATTCTTCCTTTGGTGGGAATAGTGGGACCAGTTATTAAATGAAAATGTGCATGAGAGAAGCATCTGCATTCTGTAGTATTATCTGGTTAGTAAATATACATAAAGCTTTGTTCATTGCACATTTAGCATTTCTGCCCTTTACTATATGTACTTTATCTCGATTTAAAACATAACAAAGCCAAACATAGACTCTTTTAAACAAAATAGCAAAAAATAAGTAAGAATAAGCAAATAATTATGGAAGATCAATCTTATTAAAGAAAAGTGTGAAATGTGCCTGGGATAATGCTAAAGTATTAGAAAATAGAAGGAAACTTTCTATGCCTCTTCTCTGATTGAGGCTACACAGATTTAGTCTCTATTTGTTTTCCTTAAAACAAAGGGTATTTTATGTCATTGTGCTCACAAAAGAGGTCCTCAGCTTTCTGTTGTCTCTCTTCAGGCTGCTGTACCCACCGGGAAATTTGCATAGTGCCCTCTAGAAAGGACTTTCCCTTGTAAGTGTGAGATAAAAGCTCAGTTTTTACCTGGCCTTGGCTGATAGAACGCCTCAGCTTACTTCTGAAAATGAGATTTTCTGCTTAGCTCCTGGGACTACTGAAGTTCTGGGTCCCTAGTAAGGATAGAGGGAGAAGAGGAAGGCGAATACCATGGGAAAATGAACTCTGGGGCCACACTGCCTCCCATGTGTACTCTTTCCACGTGTTAGATGTGTATGTCACCAAAAGAGGAATTTTTAAATTGAGATCTGTGAGTGAGGAATATTCCAGTAGGGGCAGGGACCTGTACTCTGGTGAAGATTGTCATACAAAAGGAAGGGGATGGTGTATGCATCTTCTAGAAGTCCCTTTGTAGCCTGCAAATCTTGTATTCTTTCTAAAAGTTGAATATTTTTGATTTATAAATCCAAATAACACTTTTTGCAGTCTGACATTTTAGAAATGGGAAATTATGGAAATGTCTTAGTTTGTATAAATGATCTCACACTTCTCTCTCATTATTTCAGAATTTATTTGGGATATTGTGGTGACCCAGACTCCATTCTCCCTTCCCATCACCCTTTGAGAGTCAGCCTCCATCTCTTGCAAGTCTAGTCAGAGCCTCCTACATAGTAAATGGGGACACACATTTGAACTGGTACCTGCAGAAAGTAGGCCAGTCTCTACAGCTCGTGATTTATTTGGTTTCCAACTGCTTCTCTGGTTCAGATATGTTCAGAGGCATTGGGTCAGACACTGATTTCATACTGAAAATTCACGGGGTGGAGGCTGAGGATATTGGAGTTTATTACTGCATGCAATACATACACGATTCTCCCACAGTAATATAATCTCATAAAAACCTTCACTGCTTGAAGTGATCCAGTTGCCTATGTGTGTTGTTTGGGTGGGGAGAAGCTCAGCAGATTCTCTGAGTCTGTGTAAGAGGAAGATGTTGGAGAAATCAGGGGAATAGGTCTGTCCCATGAGTACCTTGTTTATACCTCAACTACCATTCATCTATGTCTCCCTCAGCTGCAACAACCTTAGCATGTTATAAGCAGTAGAAGAATGGTGGGTTGTTCCATCATGATGACATAATGCTCATGATACAACTGAATAAAAGTGCATCTGCTTCTTACATTTGTCAAATAAAATGACCCAGAATAAATACCAGTCATTGCCACAAATAGGAATGCACCTGAAGTCCATCTGTTTTTATATATTCTGATAACATAATTATTAGTTAGTATTCAGAAATTGGTATTTTCCACTTTCTCTTTTTTATACTTTCCCTACTT
>NW_007158596.1:0-8566 GCF_000164805.1 Carlito syrichta | reverse complement strand
CACACACACACACACACACACACACACACACACCTCTGGTAGGAGGTAATGTTGGGACAGAAGTACAGAATTTCTAGTTTGTTGTTCCAAGTATGTACAACATGCAGCACTGCTGAATCAGGTAATCATATGCACAAGGCACAGAAGATGAGGTGTGGACTCATAGAAAGCAATCAAATGGAAATAAAAAGGGCTTTTTCTTTCAGAATTCCCCTGTCTTTATTTGTGGAGGTTATCCAATACGTTCTTTAATTACATTCCACACTTCTGAATCCATTCCTGAGTTATTATGCTGTACTTTTTTTTGTGGATTCCAACAGTCTTGGGAACTAAAGGATCATCTGGATTGAGGTCACACAACAGAGAACAGATGGACAAGAGTACTTTTGAAATAGTGCTGCAGACAACTATGACCTAGAATATAAAGACAAATGCTGCCATTACTGTTAACATTTGGATGATAAATACTTGTTGTACCTGCAACCTTATGTGGTTTGAAGGGCTAATCTTTTGGGAAGTGAATTGTCAAGAAAAACACTCCATCCTGATAGAGTCTGTCTTTGGCCCCCATTATTGTATCTTGCCATGGAACATATCACCTCCAACAGGACCTGCCAATCACTGTACTGGGGATCCCATGGCAGGTCATTCAATTCCTTTGGATATTCTTCAGAGCGGTGGTGGGAGGTGGGTGGCTGCTTGCTCCAGGTAGAGGACAGGGGTGGGGGAGGTTTGGAAAAGAGTCCAGAGAGCATGAGGCTGCCTCTGTGATCACACAGTGGGAAACAATGGTAAGCCAGGAGAATGGGTCCAGAGGGACTGGCTGAGCCTGAGCCTGTTGCAGAGGTCACACCATCACCTGTGGCCCCTTTATGTGTTGCAGCCTCAGGAATCACTGCTGCCAGAACAACTTCTTCCTTCCTGGTTCAGCTCTGCTGATCCCTCTGCCAGAGAAAAGGCCAAGATCTGGCTCTGTGAACACCTTTAGGTTCACCAGTAAGAGGGACAGGTACAAACTGCTTTCCGGCCTCATTTCTTTATTTATTTACTTATTTATTTGTTTCTTTCTTTAGAGGTGAGTTCTTATTATGTTGCCTAGGTTGGTCTCAAACTCCTGGACTCAAACATTCTTCTTGCCTAGAGCTTCCCAAAGCACTTGCATTACAGGTATGAGCCACTGCTCACTGTCTGTAAGATACTTCTGGTTAAAGTGTCTTGAAGAGTTTGTTGAATACTCTCTGCAATAAAAAAATAATAAAAATCAGACAGCAAATAATATAAAATGAAAATTATCAAAAGTGACTATTTGGGGATTCTGTAAATTACCAAAGCGATAAATAAATCCTGAAGTACTTACTCTTGGAAAAGTTCTAAAGTTTTGGGTAAGGATAGGAAAAATTGATGGCATTTTACCTGGGACTGCTCTCTTCCACTCCAGTTCAGTCTGTATGAACTTTATAAAAGTATAGTTTTACCAACACGAGTATGGCAGCAAAAAATTGCAGCTTGATGCCAAAGAGAGTGGACTTTAGCTAGAACAGAGCTCTGAGCAAGATCCTTCAGTGTTTTCAGTTAAATGTGATGAACTCTGCAGTGAATTCACAGAAAGAGCCCACAGCTTTCCTATTCCAAGGTGATGTCTTGGTTGGAACAAGTGGTATGCCAGCAGAATTTTAATACTGGATTCCTGGAATTGTGGGCTGTAGCCTTGCTGAGGCTGCACCCTTTCCTGATGAATTAGAAGCTGCAGGGATGATTGATAAAGATCCAAAAGGGCCCAGTTAAAAGTACAAGCATACGAGGCAAGAACTGCTGCATTCAGAATGAAGTCCTCAAACACCACACTAATGAACTGGAAGAAGCATCATGAGCTTGTGGTGTTTGAGTGAAACTGCCCAAATCATTGATAATTATTAAGTTATGCTAGAACATAGGCAAGTCCTGAAGATTCTTGCTACAAATTAAAAATAATAATAAGAAGAAAAGTGATAGCAGTAGTGAAAAACCAAGTGGAAAATATAATTCAAAATAGTTATTTTATAGATGTTCAAATTATTCTTACTTTGGTGGGAATAGTGGGACCAGTTATTAAATGAAAATGTGCATGAGAGAAGCATCTGCATTCTGTAGTATTATCTGGTTAGTAAATATACATAAAGCTTTGTTCATTGCACATTTAGCATTTCTGCCCTTTACTATATGTACTTTATCTCGATTTAAAACATAACAAAGCCAAACATAGACTCTTTTAAACAAAATAGCAAAAAATAAGTAAGAATAAGCAAATAATTATGGAAGATCAATCTTATTAAAGAAAAGTGTGAAATGTGCCTGGGATAATGCTAAAGTATTAGAAAATAGAAGGAAACTTTCTATGCCTCTTCTCTGATTGAGGCTACACAGATTTAGTCTCTATTTGTTTTCCTTAAAACAAAGGGTATTTTATGTTATTGTGCTCACAAAAGAGGTCCTCAGCTTTCTGTTGTCTCTCTTCAGGCTGCTGTACCCACCTGGAAATTTGCATAGTGCCCTCTAGAAAGGACTTTCCCTTGTAAGTGTGAGATAAAAGCTCAGTTTTTACCTGGCCTTGGCTGATAGAACGCCTCAGCTTACTTCTGAAAATGAGATTTTCTGCTTAGCTCCTGGGACTACTGAAGTTCTGGGTCCCTAGTAAGGATAGAGGGAGAAGAGGAAGGCGAATACCATGGGAAAATGAACTCTGGGGCCACACTGCCTCCCATGTGTACTCTTTCCACGTGTTAGATGTGTATGTCACCAAAATAGGAATTTTTAAATTGAGATCTGTGAGTGAGGAATATTCCAGTAGGGGCAGGGACCTGTACTCTGGTGAAGATTGTCATACAAAAGGAAGGGGATGGTGTATGCATCTTCTAGAAGTCCCTTTGTAGCCTGCAAATCTTGTATTCTTTCTAAAAGTTGAATATTTTTGATTTATAAATCCAAATAACACTTTTTGCAGTCTGACATTTTAGAAATGGGAAATTATGGAAATGTCTTAGTTTGTATAAATGATCTCACACTTCTCTCTCATTATTTCAGAATTTATTTGGGATATTGTGGTGACCCAGACTCCATTCTCCCTTCCCATCACCCTTTGAGAGTCAGCCTCCATCTCTTGCAAGTCTAGTCAGAGCCTCCTACATAGTAATGGGGACACACATTTGAACTGGTACCTGCAGAAACTAGGCCAGTCTCTACAGCTCCTGATTTATTTGGTTTCCAACTGCTTCTCTGGTTCAGATATGTTCAGAGGCATTGGGTCAGACACTGATTTCATACTGAAAATTCACGGGGTGGAGGCTGAGGATATTGGAGTTTATTACTGCATGCAATACATACAAGCTTCTCCCACAGTAATATAATCTCATAAAAATCTTCACTGCTTGAAGTGATCCAGTTGCCTATGTGTGTTGTTTGGGTGGGGAGAAGCTCAGCAGATTCTCTGAGTCTGTGTAAGAGGAAGATGTTGGAGAAATCAGGGGAATAGGTCTGTCCCATGAGTACCTTGTTTATACCTCAACTACCATTCATCTATGTCTCCCTCAGCTGCAACAACCTTAGCATGTTATAAGCAGTAGAAGAATGGTGGGTTGTTCCATCATGATGACATAATGCTCATGATACAACTGAATAAAAGTGCATCTGCTTCTTACATTTGTCAAATAAAATGACCCAGAATAAATACCAGTCATTGCCACAAATAGGAATGCACCTGAAGTCCATCTGTTTTTATATATTCTGATAACATAATTATTAGTTAGTATTCAGAAATTGGTATTTTCCACTTTCTCTTTTATATACTTTCCCTATTTGCTTCTTTATAAGCAACAGCATTTTACACTAGTTATCCTTAGGGGAAGCTGCCTAAGGACAGTGAGTAAAAATCTTGGGTTTTGAATGAGTAAATATAATTTTTGAACAATGAATATATGGTACAAATTCCTAACACTAAACTCTTTGGTTACCTAAATTCCCTCTTCCTGATAGAAGCTGAAGGGAGTTATTGAAATTCCAAAAGTTTGATTTTAAGCATAAAAGCATAAACTAGTAGTGGAGAGGTTAGGATTCATCCTATATACCACTGAAAGAACACAAAATGATAACAATTATAAGACAGTAGGAGCACTTTAAGAAGGGGAGCAGAAAAAAACATAGAGGATTTGGCCTACTCTGTCTAGTATATTGGAAAATCTTTCCAGTTTTTCACTTATATTTGGTGATATTCGGATAATGGAGGTTATTGCATGTTGATAATATAAACCTAAAAATAAGTCCTGATATGTTTCTTGGGTAGACTCTCAGAGTTGAAGGGACCACTACCTGGCTTCCTACTTCAGACATACATGAAGGATGGTCCGCACAGCCTGTGAAAAAATAACCCTGAGTCTTCATGAAATTTCCACCTTTCTACTCCAGCAACCTCAGCCTGTTGACTAACTCAGTTTTCAGTAAATGTCCCATTTAAAAACACCAACAACAACAGCAACAACAAGAACAACAAGAAAAAAAAAACTAGCCCTGTGTTAGAAATTTCCTTCTGCAACCTTCAAATTTCAAATTTCAATGATTTTCGCCTTCCTCAGTTGGATTCCTCTGTCTGTGCAAGTCAAAATTTCCGTCCACATGCACATTTGGCAGATATGGCAGGAAAACAACAGAAGAACATGATCCCACAATGGTTAAAGAAATAAATTATTTTCCATAGTTATTGTAATCATAATCTTAAGCAGAAACAGCAAAACAAAGAAATTATTTTTAGTAAGGAATTTGTAAAATATATAAATAATTGCAAGTCTTCAGAGTATATTTCTCCACATATTCACAAGTGGGAACATAATACATCCACAAACACCAGCTGGAAAATGAAGATGCTTCTTGGAGAAGAACACTGTATAATGTGACAGTCACAAACATGAACCTCCTGGAAAACTGACTCTCTCCATGTAACAGAAGTCGTTTGTGGTGATGCACAGAGGAAAAGTCTACACCACATGTGCTCAGTTGGAAATGTTTGTGATCCTTTGAAAAAGAGGCTGCGAGGCATCAATCATGGACACAGGTATCTCTTCTGTATAAGCAGGAGCCAAGGTACGCCAGGGCAACCTCCCAGAGCCTCTTTGTCCCTCCACACATAAGGTGCTTGTGCTCCACAGAGACTTCAGGGAGTTAACTACCACATCCCTGATGAAGTAGCCATGAAAGTTCCTTGCTGCCCTCAAAGTTGTAGCAAATCTCAATCATGTCATGAAGAGGCGACCCTAAGGTGTCCTGACATCCCTGCTGCCATCGATGACCTCCAGGGCACATCTTCCTGCATTTGCCTAGTGACCATCACTATCGCCAACTATCGTATGAATGTTAGCTGTCTATAGTAGTGCGTGAGTTTTGGTTTTTGAGCAAGCTCTTGGAAGTCTCAGATATGCACACCACATAATAAGTTTGTTGAATAATTCTATTTGACTTTCCCTATCACAGAATTCTGTTACAAGTTAATCTACTCATTTTTTTCTTAGAATTTTCTCTTGTGTTGCTTCTAGTGGTCTTTTTCTTTTCTTTCCTTTTCTGTTATTTTCTTTCCTTCTTTCTTTTTAGAAAGCAGGATTTATTAAGAGGACAGAAAACCTCCTAAAGTGGGAGGGAACCCGAAGGGGTTACCCCTAATGGTCATTTTATTAGAATGTCATGATGTTAAGGATTCAAACATACACTTGTGCTCATTACATTCCTGCATTTTTATGGATGTTAATTTTCTAGAGGAAAGACTTTTGTTTTTCATCTTACTTGTCTTTGCCTCATGTGTCAAAGTTACACCTGAGGGTATTGCTTGAGCTGCTTTCTTTGTTCATATACACATTTGTGCTTTAATTTCTTGGATATGCATTCACTACTTTTCTATCAGCAAAGTTTGACACCATGATTTCCTTCAGCTCACAATACTTCTTAATTCCCTTTTATTTATTCATTGGCCTTTACTCAATAGTGTGCTATTTAGTTTCAAATATTTTGTTATTTGGGATTATTTTGTTATTTCTATTATATTTTCCTTATTCTTAGAGAATATGCTTTATGTTATTTGATGAATTTTATCATAATCTTAAAATTGAGATTTCTTGTAGCTTACAATATAGTATATCTTAGACAATGCTGTCATAAAAAAACATTTTTATGTTTGTGGAGAGTTCTCTAAGTGAAGTCCAGAATCTTGATTGTGTTTTTCAAGTCATACGTATCATCCCTGACTCAAGCAGCAGGGCTGCTTGCAGAGAGGCTATACCTATTGCAGTGCACTATATAGTTCTAGGTCACGTTCAGGTCAGCTGCTACTTGTGATGGACCACGTTGAGTAATCCTAGATGTGAGATGTGTTGCCTCTAGAATCCAAAGGAAGTGTAACAGTAGTTTTCTTCATTTAGATTAAGATACCCATTAAATAGATTTAAATGGAATAGATTTACCCAATAATCCTATTCCTAGAGCATGCATGAGAGGTGTCTTATCAGTAAAGGTTAATATTTTGTGTGAGTTGAACCCAGTTTCTTAGTGAATTTAAGAAATATGAACTGAACAGCAACTATAAGTAAGGTAAATCATCTTTCAGATCTCATTGAGAATGTGCTAGGCAGCCCAGAAAGAGCTTCCAAATCATTACTACATACTTTTTCTTGGTTGACACAATTTCAGAACTAGCACTGTCTTTAACAGGGTCAAAGACTGGATGGTGTAATTACTATATTTCTATTCTCTTTCTGGCCTTTTGTCACCACAATTAGCTGTGGTCTAGTCAAAATATGAATGGGCATCTTAATACTATACAAGTTTTGATTTAAAGAGATTTCTTTCTTTCTTTTTTTTTTGAGTTGGAGTCTCACTCTGTCGCCCAACTGGAGTGCAGTTGCATGCTCACTACCACCCCAGTATCGACCAGCTGGGTTCCTGTGATCCTTCCAACTCAGCCTTCCAAGTAGCCAGAACTATAGGCATGCACTACCACTCCTGGCTAATTTTTGATTTATGGTGTTGTGGCCTCTCCAAGTTGCCCAGGCTGGTCTTGAACCCACGGGCTCAGGCAATTCACTCTCCTTGGCCTCCCAAAGTCCTGGGATTACAGGCTGAGCCACTGAGCCCAGCCAATTTAAATAGTTTTCTACTTTTGTCATTTTCATTGAAATTGTTAATTCTATAAAAATGTTTAATCATCACATACCTCACTGTTTCCCCATTTTTTTTTGTTCTCAATTGTTTACCTTGGGACACATTTTATTAAATTTTTTGTCATCATAAATAATTTTTGGATTTTTTTACTTCTGAGAGTATTTTAAATAGAAGACCAATGATTTTACACAATCTTGAAATTTTGCATTGAGTTTGAAACAAAAAATGTTCTAGTTTTAGGGGAATAATCAGAAATACCATTGACAATCAAATATTTGCTTTAATCACTCCATTAGTCAACAGGATTTCCCCTTTTTAAATGCAATAATTTGATGCACTCATACTTTCTGGAAGAGATTATTAAAATACATACTTATAATCAGTTTCACATTTCAACTATGACTTGTAGCATATCAGAATGTGATCAAGCTATATAGGCTATGTGTCCAAGAAGTTCCTACTTTCTGAAAAAAAGTATGTGAATAATTTATAAGACTTGTCTATAGATATCTAACAAATCACTGTAGTCTCTATGTAGTTCTTTGTTAAACTTGGTAATTTTGATGTGGAAATACTTCAAGAAACTCAAAATTTATTGCATTTTATTTCATATACTGATGATAATTCAGAGTAATCAAATGGAGAATAAGGTCTTGAGAATTCAGAAAATAAAATACAGGCATGCTTATGTTTCACATACAACAGAACATTCCCTCATTAATTTATCTTCAATTTAGTGACAATATGCAGTTATTTAGAAAACACACTTGACTTACAGGTCCCTCTTGAATCAGGAATCTATTCCTGATATGCTGTTTTGGGGAAGCCCCTTCAGCTGAGTGGATTAATCTGAAATCCCACTCATAGACACTTGTCTTGAATCAGAAAACTATCTGCACTTGGGCCTAGCTAGGGTCTAGTCCCTAAACTTGCCCAAAGCAGTGTAGATTACAGTTGTTGAGTCCCATATAAAGTATACAAAACACAGTCTAAATAATATGTAACAGTATCACACCTTCCACTTCACAATCCCTTATCTCCAGATATACACTCAAACAGGGTATCACCCACACAATCTCCCAAGTAATATGGATCACACAATAACTTGTAGTTAGCGAAATAGCAGCACCTGGAACACAGCCTCTCACAACAATGCTAGCTGATACACTGACACCTAAGATTCTAGAACACTTACCTATTGGGGGAAGCCTGTACTGCAAGGGGTCCACCCTCCAAAAAATAATTCTGGTTTTTTATTGGGGGGACCACCTCATATATTCTGAAGTTCCAGTTGTTTCCTAGCCTTTTGGTCTCAACTAGACGACTAGATTATTGAGGTAAGGAATCATTTGTGTTCTATATAGACTCTGGCCTACTAATAAATGTAAAAATA
>NW_007158595.1:0-588 GCF_000164805.1 Carlito syrichta | reverse complement strand
GAGCTGTCTTAACTAGCTAGCCAGCCGGTTGCCAGCTGACTTAACTAGCTGACTTAAACAGCTAGTCTGCTGCCTAGCCATCAGATTTAACTAGCTGACTCCCTATAAAGTCAGCAGGCTAGCCAGCTGACTTACCTAGCTGACTTAAGCTAGCAAGCTGGGTAGCCACCTAATTAACCAGCTAGCTACCTACCTAGACATAAGGCTAACCAGCTGACTTAAATAGCTGACTTGAACTGCTAGTCTGCTGGCTAACAAGCTGACATATGTAGTAAGTTACCTACCTAAACAGCGGGCTAGACAGCTGACTAAACTAGCTGATTTCACCAGCTAGACTTAACTCACTGACATCATTAGCTAGCCAGGTCGCTATCTAGTCGACTGAATTAACTTGCTTGCTATTCAGCTAGCAAGCTTGCTAGCCAGCTTACTAAACTTGGTGACGTAACTAGATAGCCAGCTCTCTAGCCAGCTGACTTAATTAGCAAGCTTCCTAGCTAGCCAGCTGGCTAGCAAGCTGACTTAACTAGGTGACTTAACTAGCTAGCCAGTGGGCTAGAAAGCTGACTTAGCTATCTAGGTACCTAG
>NW_007158594.1:0-764 GCF_000164805.1 Carlito syrichta | reverse complement strand
GGCTAGGTAGGCAGCTAGCTGCTTAAGTCAGATAGTTAACTCGGCTTGCTAGCTAATTAAGTCAGTGAGTTAAGTCACCTGGCTAGCCAGCTGCCTAGCTAGGTCTCTACCTAGTTGAGTCAGCTGTCTAGCTATTTGGATAGCTTGTTAAGTAACCTGGATAAGTCAGCTCACTTGCCATCTCGTTACCTAGGTAACTAGGTGGAAGAGACGGCTGGCAAGCCATCAGGATACATAGCTAGCTAGCTAGTGAAGTCAGCTGGCTATCCAGCTGGCTAGCTAGGTACCTGGGCAGTTGAGTCAGCCTGCTAGCCAGCAGGCTAGCTAGTTAGGTATCCTAGTTAAGTCAACTGACTAAACAACTGGTTAGCTACGTAGCTAGATAGTTAAGTCAGCTGTCTAGCCAGCTGGCTAACTAGTTAAATCACCTTGTTAAGTCTGCTGGCTAGCCAGCGAGCTAGGTAGGTATCTTGCAAATTTAGTATACTGGCTAGACAGAAGGCTAGTTAGTGAAGTCACCTAGTTTAGTCAGTTGGCTAGCCAGCTGGCTAGCTATATAGCAAGCTACTTAATTCAGCTGACTAGCAAGCAGGCCAACTATTTAAGTCAGCTATTTAAGTCAGCTGGCTAGTCAGCTGTCTAACTAGGTAGCGATCTACTTAAATCATTTGACAAGTCATCTGGAAAGCTAATTAAGTCAACTAGGTAATTCAGCTGGCTAGCCAGATAGCTAGCTAGGTAAAGAGCTAGTTGTCAGCTGGCTA
>NW_007158593.1:0-814 GCF_000164805.1 Carlito syrichta | reverse complement strand
GGCTAACTAGTTAAATCACTTTGTTAAGTCTGCTGGCTAGCCAGCGGGCTAGGTAGGTATTTTGCAAATTTAGTCTACTGGCTAGACAGAAGGCTAGTTAGTGAAGTCACCTAGTTTAGTCAGTTGGCTAGCCAGCTGGCTAGCTATATAGCAAGCTACTGAATTCAGCTGACTACCAAGCAGGCCAACTATTTAAGTCAGCTATTTAAGTCAGCTGGCTAGTCAGCTGTCTAACTAGGTAGCGATCTACTTAAGTCATTTGACAAGTCATCTGGAAAGCTAATTAAGTCAACTAGGTAAGTCAGCTGGCTAGCCAGATAGCTAGCTAGGTAAAGAGCTAGTTGTCAGCTGGCTAGCCAGCTGGCTAGCTATTTATGTCAGTTAGTCAATTCAGCTGGCTTCACAGCTGGCTAGCTGGGTAGCTAACTAATTAAGTCAGCTGGCTAGCCAGCTTGCTAGCTCATTAATTCAGCTAGTTAATTCAGCTTGCCAGCCAGCTGGCTTACTAGTTACGTCAGCTATTTAAGTCAGCGGGTCAGACAGCTGGTTAGCTAATTAAGTCAGCTAGTTAAGTTAGTTGACCAGCCAGCTGGCTAACTTGGTTGTTAGTTAGTTAAGCAGCTAGTTAAGCCAGCTGGTTATCCAGGTATCTAGCTAGTTAAGCCAGTTAGTTAAGTCAGCTGCCTAGCCAGCTACCTAGCAGGGTACTTAGCTATTAAATCAGCTGTCTAGCCAGCTAGCTAGCTTGTTAAATCACATAGTTAAGTCAGCTCGCTGGCCAGCATATTAGCTAGGTAGTAGGTAGATAAATCGG
>NW_007158592.1:0-833 GCF_000164805.1 Carlito syrichta | reverse complement strand
TTCCACAAAACTGCAGTTTTGGCTTTCACACAACATATAATTCAAACTCAGGTCACATCTAAGAGCCTTAGTATTGGTCACAGTCTTCTGCGTCATGATCTTAGGATTTATTGAAGGTGTAAATTGTAGAATATAGTTTTTAGAAGACAGCCATTTTGTTGAAAGAATGCGGCTGGGTTACTTGCAGGTAGCCCACTGTGAACTTTGGACTGGGCCACATTCCAAACATTCTGGGATGGGCCACTTTCATTTGTAAAGTAAATACTTAAGCTTCTATAGAATTGTTTAACTTGGCATAAATCAATCTGCTGAGGATGAAAAAGGTGTATAGAATATGTCAGTCACAGATTAGGTTATCCTTTGTGATGGGATTTTAAGATTATCATATGAAAAGGGTTTAAAGGCAATCATTGATTAAGGTTTCTGGTGGGTGGGGGACGCCCCTCCTACACCTGACTTTGTGTATAAAAGACCTGTTGTAATTCCCAATAACACACATCGCTTCTGCACTAGACCAGAGTCCAGTCTCTTTCTTTCTCTCTCTCTCTCTTTCTCTCTTCTTCCCCCCAATCACCGATACCATCTCCACCTTTGGGGTACCCTGAACCCGGCTGGAGCTGGTCACCGGCAATGTTTCTTCCCTGTCTGTGGAAAAATCGTCTTCCATGAAACTGGTCTGTGATGCCAAAATAGTTGGAGACCACTGTTTTAATGGGCTTGGAAAAAGTATAAACTACAAACATAATAAATAAATTTATTATGTAATATATTAGGAGATAAAATAATTCCCTTTAACAAAATGAAAGTAGACCAGAAGAACATGACTAGATGTG
>NW_007158591.1:0-5211 GCF_000164805.1 Carlito syrichta | reverse complement strand
TCTGAAGGTAGCAGCAGCATCATTTCCTTACAAATTGAATATGAGTTATGACAAAATGGATGCCACATAGATGTAGAGATAATATAAAACACTTATCTCCTTAAAACACAAACTTATTTTTCAAAATTTATATGAAATCTTGTGAATGAGAAATAGAATGGGCTTCTCTACATCACTTGTTTATAAAGATCCTTCAGCTCTTTCACACAGCTAAGAAAGGCATTACTTTTTCTATTATTGATGTAGTCGAAGGAGGAAGTTAGATGATTTTGTTATGATAGCACTGTAAGTTGGCAGAAACTTATCTTCCCATATAGATTCCATATATATATATATATATATATATATATTTTTTTTTTTTTTTTTTTTTGAGTTGGAGTCTCACTCTGTCACCCAGACTGGACTGCAGTGGCTGCTCCCAGTCACCGCAGACTCGACCTGCTGGGCTCAGGCAATCCTTTCACCTCAGCCTTCCAAGTACCTGGAAATACAAGTGTGCGCCACCACACCTGGCTAATTTTTTGATTTATTGTAGAAATGAGGTCTCGCCAAGTTGCCCACGTGGGTCTTGAACACGTGGGCTCAGGCAATTCACTTACCTCGGCCTCCCAAAGCACGGGATTACAGGCTGAGCCACCGAGCCCAGCCCCATATAGATTCCATATTTGAAAACTTTCAAAGTGTTTTGAAATTTCAAAACAAAATTACATTTGATATTATATTTAACTCTAAATTGTATATACTAAATTGCAGCAGGAACAATAATAAAACTGATTGTAGATCTTGTTGGTGACATATTACAAATTGTATACAATTCAAAAACTTGTAAATGCATATTCTTTAGAATCAACAAATAGTCTTTAAAAAAAACTACTCACAAAGATCCTGAAGATTCAACATATTCAAAAAAAATAACAGTAGAAATTGGAAAGGGCATTTCTCAATCCTGATTTAGTAATGTAGGCAACTGTAAAAACAACCTAATCTCTTTTCTTAGATAGGAAGTTTGGCAGACAATTTCCTCACTGACAACAAATTTGTCTCCTGGCAGTAGTGATTTGTAGCAGCTGCTACAAATCAGTAATAATTTGGGATCATTCAAGTGCACAGGTGTGGAAAGCCGAGGTTTATGAAATTCACAAACTCTACACTGTACTGATTAGTAATGAACAACTCATGCAACTTTTGGTGGGTAAAATTTATCATTATTTCAGAATCTAGAACTTTCTCTTAGTTCCAAAATGATTGATCAGATAAAAATGCCTGTAGATTCTGGCAACTCTTGTTGTTCCACTCAGGATAGTGGAAAAGTAAGAATTGAGAGAGGATTTTTCTTATCAGGCTTTTGTAAATCTTTAGTAAGTTGTAAAGTTGAAGAGACCTATTCCTCTTCACAGCTAATATCTCGCAAATATCATATTTGTTTTTGCTAAATTCCATGCTGGTAGATCTCCATAAGGGCTAGAGGCAATAAACATTTTTTACTTCTTTTCACTCTAATATATTTTCATACTGGGCAATATCTAGGTCAAAACAAATAGTAACTATGATATGTTCTTACTGTAGTTTATGGATTTATTAAATCTTCACTCATATGCACTATCACTTCATATTGAGTTCTAAAGTCTTTTCACAAGCACACATAGCATGATTCTTTTAATCAGTAGGCAAATACTCAAGATCATTGCATTTGCCTCCACAAATGTATGTCTTAGAAAATTACATATAACTGTGACCCATTGAAACTTTTATTACAGGCTATTATAACCTTGCTCATCAAACCAATCATGAAATTCACGTATTCGGAAATAATTTGGCTAATTGTTTCTCTGGAAAAGCCTAAAAGTGATAACATTTTTCAGTATAGCATAGAAAAACAAGGAAAATGACTAAATTATTTGCCTCTTTATTATGCTTATTTCTATCAAACAGCACCAGACACTAATATGTTATAAGGTAAGACATTACTTTGCTACATCAACAGGACAATTTTTCTTGGACTTATTTCATCTAGCACTTGCATTGCAAAATTGATGATGTAAAAGCTAACATTTATCAGGCGCTTACTGTATTTTAGATACATAATCAGTATTATTTTATTTAATGAATAAAGCACTCTATGTGTTCAAAAGCTAAGATTTGAATCCAGGCCATATGAATAGAAAGGATTTGTGAGTATACATTTCATTTGTCTGTATTATAGTTTATCACTCTGAATACATGTGCACATTTTATTTTGTGGTATTTTATGCTATAATTGCAAAAACCACTTATAAATCATAGGGAAGAAAGGACATTGTATTAGTAAAAGCACCAGGATAAAATTCTAAAATATGATTGATAGATAGTATATTATGTGTATATGTGTGGGCATAGACAAATATTTTATATCCATCCTTTCTCTAAAAATGATAAGCCCTAATTAAAATTTTATACCATATATTATAAAGCACATTGCTAGAAAAATAAAACAAAACAAATAAAAATTAATATTGATTCTCTAAGGAGAATTTATATTTATCAGATCTAGATAGCTCAAACTTTTTCTCGGATGATGATGCAGCCAGCAATAATGACTCAAATAGAAAGAAATTAGCTACTTGGCCACATATAGATACCAGTTGATATTTGTAAACACTTTTTTATATTGCTGTGGTACTACTATTCATTTTTCTCCCATATGGTGTTTATTTCATGTCCCCTCATGGTTATTGACTCTGTCATCAGCAATTCACTCACAATGTGATTCCACAATGTTCCCTAGTTGTGATTGGCAAGGCCACATAGTGGAATCACATTGTGCTTCCTGAAAAATGTCTTTTCACTTCTAATGCAATGATTAATATTTAAATAATAAGTTCTCTTATTGGCTTTTAAAAGAAATTTTTTGACAGATACAGCAGCTCATGCTTGTAATCCTAGCATTTTGGGAGGCAGAGGCAATAGAATTGCCTGACCTCAGGGGTTCAAGAACAGCCTGGGCAACTTGGTGAGATTTTGTCTCTACAATAAATTAAGAAATTAGCAGGGCATGGTGGCATGTGTCTGTGGTTCCAGCTACTTGGAAGGCTGAGGCAGAAGGATCACCTGAGCCCAGGAGATCCAGGCTACAGGTATCCATGAACGTGTCACTACCTTCCAGCCTGGGAGACAGAGTGAAACTCTGACTTGGGGGGGGGGAAAGCTATTTCTTTAATGGCTAAATGTCTTTTGCAGCAACATGGATGTAGATGGAGATCACCATTTTCAGTGAACAGACTCAGAAACAGAAAACGCATGAAACAGAAAACCATGTTTTCACTCATATGTGGGGACACAATTTAGGAAGGAGGCGGGGAGGGGTGTTAGCATTTGGAAATTACATATGGGGTAAAATGTGCACTCTCTGGGCCGTGGGCTATTTTAGATGCAGTTCTCACCACTACTCAATATGGTCATATAATGAACATGCATATGTACCACTGAATCTAAATAAACATGGAAAATAAATAAAAAGCTAATTTTATGTATACATATAAAATAGCTTGATATGAAAATTACTCATAATAAGAGCCTACTTTTGAGTTATCTTATATTTCTTTTTTCAATTGTAAAATTAAAGATACACCTACTCTTTTTTAATCATTGTAAACCAGATTTGAAAGTACTTGTATTTCAATATTCTTCTTAATTAAATTTTATTATTTAAGTATTGTTGGCTTCTTTATTAAGAAGCACTAATAAAGTCTTTATTAGAATAATTTTGAAATATATTCTTATCACAACAAATCCCAATTCAAATCACAAGAGTAAAGATCTAATATCAATTCCCACACTTAATGATTGGGGGTCCTTAGGCATGTTTGATAAACTCTTAGTTTTAGCCTCAAGTCTGAAGCTTTGAGAAATGTCAAATGAAATCATCTATGGGAAGAAGATTGTAATATGTCATCATACTTAAAAATATTGATCAAAGGTAAAGCCACATTACTATATCAACAAATTCTATACATTTACTTATGTGATTTTGTTTACTTACTGTGCTTATTGAACGTACTTTTCATTTATCTTTTTATTAGTGAGACACAACTTAAAAATTTAAATTCAAAAATTTACCTTAAAAGCATGCTAATCTGAAATAGAGCTATACAATTATCAATATTGTAATTTTTTAGATCAGAATTGATGTTTGACCACAGTAAACAGAAATAGATAGTAAATAGATAACATTAGACAAATAGCTTAAACTTCATAATTTCTGTTTCTTTACATATCAAGTATTATATCAACATAAAAGTGTTGCCATCTGAATTAAATGAAATAATTCCTGTAGACCTTAATACATCGTCTGGTATATAACAAATCCGGTTTATGACTAAATTATAATTATAGTTTAGTTAATATAGCCAGATTGTTTCTAGGTACCAAAATATCTATCCATCACAATGATTCTGAGAGATTCTTGTATTCTCATACCCTTAAAACTTCTTGTGCTTGAATTTCAATACGGTTCCTAGACCAGTATGTTTTAAGTTTGAATTAAATTAAGAATTTTTTTACTATTGTTTCTTCAAAGTTTTTTCTGTTTCTCTTTTCCTTCAATAACTCTAATCGTGTATAGTAACCTCCTTAAAGTTGTTCTACAGATATTTCTGCTTTTTTAATTCTTATTTTTCTTTCTTTCTCTCTGCTTTATTTTAAATAGTTCTAGTGACATGACTTTTTGTTTATTAACTTCTTTCTTTTGTCATATCATATTATGCTAATCCCATCTGGTACAGTATTCATCTCAGACATTGCAATTTTCATCTCTAGAATTTGATTGGGACTGTTTTATAATTTTCTTGCTTCTTTTAGTTTTTGAGCATCTGGAATACAATTAATAATAACTATTTTAACATTTTTGTTTTTTAATTACAATTTAGAAGTATACCACATCTGAGTTGGTTTTGATTGACTGATCACTCCCTTTATTATGTTTTCACAGATCTATTTTGTATGCCTAATATTTGATTGACTACCAGACATTGAGAATTTTATCTGTGTGTGCTAGATATATTTATATGCATAAATCCTTTTTGTGGGATGTAGCTATTTGAGGAAAGTATAATTTATTCAGGACTTCCTTTTACATTTTGTTGGGACAATTCAGAGTAGAGCTCAGTTTAGGACCAATTATTGTCTATTTAGATTTAAAAACTTGACTCTTCCATCAATTTCCAATACATTATG
>NW_007158590.1:0-7666 GCF_000164805.1 Carlito syrichta | reverse complement strand
TGCTGGGCTCAGGCAATCCTTTCACTCAGCCTTCCAAGTACCTGGAAATACAAGTGTGCGCCACCACACCTGGCTAATTTTTTGATTTATTGTAGAAATGAGGTCTCGCCAAGTTGCCCACGTGGGTCTTGAACACGTGGGCTCAGGCAATTCACTTACCTCGGCCTCCCAAAGCACGGGATTACAGGCTGAGCCACCGAGCCCAGCCCCATATAGATTCCATATTTGAAAACTTTCAAAGTGTTTTGAAATTTCAAAACAAAATTACATTTGATATTATATTTAACTCTAAATTGTATATACTAAATTGCAGCAGGAACAATAATAAAACTGATTGTAGATCTTGTTGGTGACATATTACAAATTGTATACAATTCAAAAACTTGTAAATGCATATTCTTTAGAATCAACAAATAGTCTTTAAAAAAAACTACTCACAAAGATCCTGAAGATTCAACATATTCAAAAAAAATAACAGTAGAAATTGGAAAGGGCATTTCTCAATCCTGATTTAGTAATGTAGGCAACTGTAAAAACAACCTAATCTCTTTTCTTAGATAGGAAGTTTGGCAGACAATTTCCTCACTGACAACAAATTTGTCTCCTGGCAGTAGTGATTTGTAGCAGCTGCTACAAATCAGTAATAATTTGGGATCATTCAAGTGCACAGGTGTGGAAAGCCGAGGTTTAGGAAATTCACAAACTCTACACTGTACTGATTAGTAATGAACAACTCATGCAACTTTTGGTGGGTAAAATTTATCATTATTTCAGAATCTAGAACTTTCTCTTAGTTCCAAAATGATTGATCAGATAAAAATGCCTGTAGATTCTGGCAACTCTTGTTGTTCCACTCAGGATAGTGGAAAAGTAAGAATTGAGAGAGGATTTTTCTTATCAGGCTTTTGTAAATCTTTAGTAAGTTGTAAAGTTGAAGAGACCTATTCCTCTTCACAGCTAATATCTCGCAAATATCATATTTGTTTTTGCTAAATTCCATGCTGGTAGATCTCCATAAGGGCTAGAGGCAATAAACATTTTTTACTTCTTTTCACTCTAATATATTTTCATACTGGGCAATATCTAGGTCAAAACAAATAGTAACTATGATATGTTCTTACTGTAGTTTATGGATTTATTAAATCTTCACTCATATGCACTATCACTTCATATTGAGTTCTAAAGTCTTTTCACAAGCACACATAGCATGATTCTTTTAATCAGTAGGCAAATACTCAAGATCATTGCATTTGCCTCCACAAATGTATGTCTTAGAAAATTACATATAACTGTGACCCATTGAAACTTTTATTACAGGCTATTATAACCTTGCTCATCAAACCAATCATGAAATTCACGTATTCGGAAATAATTTGGCTAATTGTTTCTCTGGAAAAGCCTAAAAGTGATAACATTTTTCAGTATAGCATAGAAAAACAAGGAAAATGACTAAATTATTTGCCTCTTTATTATGCTTATTTCTATCAAACAGCACCAGACACTAATATGTTATAAGGTAAGACATTACTTTGCTACATCAACAGGACAATTTTTCTTGGACTTATTTCATCTAGCACTTGCATTGCAAAATTGATGATGTAAAAGCTAACATTTATCAGGCGCTTACTGTATTTTAGATACATAATCAGTATTATTTTATTTAATGAATAAAGCACTCTATGTGTTCAAAAGCTAAGATTTGAATCCAGGCCATATGAATAGAAAGGATTTGTGAGTATACATTTCATTTGTCTGTATTATAGTTTATCACTCTGAATACATGCGCACATTTTATTTTGTGGTATTTTATGCTATAATTGCAAAAACCACTTATAAATCATAGGGAAGAAAGGACATTGTATTAGTAAAAGCACCAGGATAAAATTCTAAAATATGATTGATAGATAGTATATTATGTGTATATGTGTGGGCATAGACAAATATTTTATATCTATCCTTTCTCTAAAAATGATAAGCCCTAATTAAAATTTTATACCATATATTATAAAAGCACATTTCTAGAAAAATAAAACAAAACAAATAAAAATTAATATTGATTCTCTAAGGAGAATTTATATTTATCAGATCTAGATAGCTCAAACTTTTTCTCGGATGATGATGCAGCCAGCAATAATGACTCAAAATAGAAAGAAATTAGCTACTTGGCCACATATAGATACCAGTTGATATTTGTAAACACTTTTTTATATTGCTGTGGTACTACTATTCATTTTTCTCCCATATGGTGTTTATTTCATGTCCCCTCATGGTTATTGACTCTATCATCAGCAATTCACTCACAATGTGATCCACAGTGTTCCCTAGTTGTGATTGGCAAGGCTCACATAGTGAAATCACATTGGTGCTTCCTGAAAAATGTCTTTTCACTTCTAATGCAATGATTAATATTTAAATAATAAGTTCTCTTATTGGCTTTTAAAAGAAATTTTTTTGACAGATACAGCAGCTCATGCTTGTAATCCTAGCATTTTGGGAGGCAGAGGCAATAGAATTGCCTGACCTCAGGGGTTCAAGAACAGCCTGGGCAACTTGGTGAGATTTTGTCTCTACAATAAATTAAGAAATTAGCAGGGCATGGTGGCATGTGTCTGCGGTTCCAGCTACTTGGAAGGCTGAGGCAGAAGGATCACCTGAGCCCAGGAGATCCAGGCTACAGGTATCCATGAACGTGTCACTACCTTCCAGACTGGGAGACAGAGTGAAACTCTGACTTGGGGGGCGGAAGCTATTTCTTTAATGGCTAAATGTCTTTTGCAGCAACATGGATGTAGATGGAGATCACCATTTTAAGTGAACAGACTCAGAAACAGAAAACGCATGAAACAGAAAACCATGTTTTCACTCATATGTGGGGACACAATTTAGGAAGGAGGCGGGGAGGGGTGTTAGCATTCGGAAATTACATATGGGGTAAAATGTGCACTCTCTGGGCCGTGGGCTATTTTAGATGCAGTTCTCACCACTACTCAATATGGTCATATAATGAACATGCATATGTACCACTGAATCTAAATAAACATGGAAAATAAATAAAAAGCTAATTTTATGTATACATATAAAATAGCTTGATATGAAAATTACTCATAATAAGAGCCTACTTTTGAGTTATCTTATATTTCTTTTTTCAATTGTAAAATTAAAGATACACCTACTCTTTTTTAATCATTGTAAACCAGATTTGAAAGTACTTGTATTTCAATATTCTTCTTAATTAAATTTTATTATTTAAGTATTGTTGGCTTCTTTATTAAGAAGCACTAATAAAGTCTTTATTAGAATAATTTTGAAATATATTCTTATCACAACAAATCCCAATTCAAATCACAAGAGTAAAGATCTAATATCAATTCCCACACTTAATGATTGGGGGTCCTTAGGCATGTTTGATAAACTCTTAGTTTTAGCCTCAAGTCTGAAGCTTTGAGAAATGTCAAATGAAATCATCTATGGGAAGAAGATTGTAATATGTCATCATACTTAAAAATATTGATCAAAGGTAAAGCCACATTACTATATCAACAAATTCTATACATTTACTTATGTGATTTTGTTTACTTACTGTGCTTATTGGACGTACTTTTCATTTATCTTTTTATTAGTGAGACACAACTTAAAAATTTAAATTCAAAAATTTACCTTAAAAGCATGCTAATCTGAAATAGAGCTATACAATTATCAATATTGTAATTTTTTAGATCAGAATTGATGTTTGACCACAGTAAACAGAAATAGATAGTAAATAGATAACATTAGACAAATAGCTTAAACTTCATAATTTCTGTTTCCTTACATATCAAGTATTATATCAACCTAAAAGTGTTGCCATCTGAATTAAATGAAATAATTCCTGTAGACCTTAATACATCGTCTGGTATATAACAAATCCGGTTTATGACTAAATTATAATTATAGTTTAGTTAATATAGCCAGATTGTTTCTAGGTACCAAAATATCTATCCATCACAATGATTCTGAGAGACTCTTGTATTCTCATACCCTTAAAACTTCTTGTGCTTGAATTTCAATACGGTTCCTAGACCAGTATGTTTTAAGTTTGAATTAAATTAAGAATTTTTTTACTATTGTTTCTTCAAAGTTTTTTCTGTTTCTCTTTTCCTTCAATAACTCTAATCGTGTATAGTAACCTCCTTAAAGTTGTTCTACAGATATTTCTGGTTTTTTAATTCTTATTTTTCTTTCTTTCTCTCTGCTTTATTTTAAATAGTTCTAGTGACATGACTTTTTGTTTATTAACTTCTTTCTTTTGTCATATCATATTATGCTAATCCCATCTGGTACAGTATTCATCTCAGACATTGCAATTTTCATCTCTAGAATTTGATTGGGACTGTTTTATAATTTTCTTGCTTCTTTTAGTTTTTGAGCATCTGGAATACAAATTAATAATAACTATTTTAACATTCTTGTTTTTTAATTACAATTTAGAAGTATACCACATCTGAGTTGGTTTTGATTGACTGATCACTCCCTTTATTATGTTTTCACAGATCTATTTTGTATGCGTAATATTTGATTGACTACCAGACATTGAGAATTTTATCTGTGTGTGCTAGATATATTTATATGCATAAATCCTTTTTGTGGGATGTAGCTATTTGAGGAAAGTATAATTTATTCAGGACTTCCTTTTACATTTTGTTGGGACAATTCAGAGTAGAGCTCAGTTTAGGACCAATTATTGTCTATTTAGATTTAGAAACTTGACTCTTCCATCAATTTCCAATACATTATGAACTTCTCTAATCTGATTGGTAGGAACAGGCCCTATTCTGACTCTATGTGAGAATGGGACACTTTAATACTTTCAGATAATACTTTCAGATGACATACCAACACACATATGCATGTACACACACACACACACACACACACACACACACACACAACTTGAGGTAGAAGAATCATCAGCATGTTCTGATCAGTACTCTGCTGAGCACTTGAGAAGAATCCATTGCAGATCTCTGGGATTCTCTTTTTTGGGAATTTTCTTCTCCCAGTTAGTAATCTGTTATAGAGAGTCCAGTCATCTTGGCATAGTTGGATTTTCATCTTCTTCTCCTTAATACAAAGATTCCAAGATATATTTTGCTTGGGTACTACTCCCTGCCCCATGATCTGGAAAATATTACAAGACAATGTGATGAGTGAATCTTAGGGCTTATTTTATTTTCCCCATATTTCAGAGGTCACTGTATTTTATTGCCTGGTGTCCATTATCTTAGACACTTGTTTTTCATAAAAGTGTCCACTATCTTATACACTTGTTTTTCACAACAACAATAGCAACCATTTTGTCTATTTATTGTTTTCCATCTCCCCAACCACACACCCAGTCCAGAGGGAGGGTAAATCTGGTATAAACTGCCAAATAAATACTGGAAAAGTGTATAAAATTTTATTCTGTTTGCAAAGTAACAGGTTCATCTATGAAAGTTTTGTAGATACTAGCAGAAAGACATGAAGAGTCTGGGTCAGTGACAAAAGCCTATGAATTATGGTAAAAGTAACAATCATAATAATATTGTAGAAGTGGTCCTGAACTCTAGTTACCTCAGGGTATATGATAAGGGTCAGGAATTGCCTGCACATGCAGTGGATTTGTATTATAAGAGAGGAATACCAAGATTAGGAAGCTCTGATCTTATGTAGAGTCCACTGGAAAGCATACCCATTCTTCCAGCTTGAGAGAAATATTTTTATTACCTTGGAATGCAAACAAATCTCTCTGGAAGCAGAAGAGAAGTGTCTCTATTTTTATTATGTTGGACGATACTGTCTTCATTTTTACAACCTAGGAATATAAATAAATTTGCTTCTTAGGGAGTCCATGTCTATTCTTCCAGAGTTCTGTGCTTATACTAACATTTCTAAAAATATAGTCCTGAAGCACATGACCTATGACTTCGTAGATGTGTAGAAAGGAAGAAAAACTTATGGAGAATTGTCTCTCAACATCTCATCCCTGTTAGTCCATTTTATTTGAAAGTGAAAATTCTTTACAGCTTCTTAAGAGGACACGTTAGGTCGGTTAGAATTTCATTTTTAAAGTTAGGGCAGTAATATGATGCCACTTAGATTATAGTGGGTGTCAGCAGTCATCTACATGCCTTAAAGAAATTAAGGAAGAGATACATCTAGATAAAATATAGCATAGAATTATACCTGCCAAAGCATCACTTTTATCTGTTTGATGTGTGTCTACTTAGGTCCCATCAATAATGCATGACTGCTTGATGGAACTCTAAAAGCTAGAGGTCTCATTCAGTGAAGATTAACATGAAGATTAGGAACACTAGGAAAATAATCCCTGTGATTTGAATTGTACCAGAATCAACAATGACAACTTAAAAATTATGAATGCAAACATCCCCACTCTAGACCAACTGAATAAAAATAATTTGGATATGGTGTTATTGCAATTAAAATAAAGTGAAAAAAGATTGGTATTCCAGATATTGGTGATATTTGTGAATTTCACAGAGAGACAAAAATTGTAGTTGTAAGAGTGGTGTTTTATGAAAGGAAGTTCAAACTCAACATGAGCAGTGGATCTCTGAATTACCTTTTAAAGAGTAGAAAAGCCATTGAGGCAAAACCAAAGAAACCATCAAGAGAGCAGGGAGACTGCCTACAGACTGGGAAAAAGTATTTGCCAACTCCAGGTCCGACAAAGGCTTAACGTCTTGGATCTACAAGGAACTCAAATGTGCTGAAAAGAAAAAAACAAACAGCCCCATTATACAATGGGCAAAAGATATGAACAGACACTTCACAAAGGAAGACATCCGAGCAGCCAACAGTCACATGAAGAAATGTTCAACCTCACTAATCATCAGGGAGATGCAAATCAAAACCACACTGAGATACCACCTAACTCCAGTCAGAATGGCCATTATCAATAACAAAAAAAATAACAGTTGCTGGAGAGGGTGTGGTGAAAAGGGAACACTTCTACACTGTTGGTGAGAGTGTAAACTAGTGCAACCTCTGTGGAAAAGCAGTGAGGCGATTCCTAAAAGCTCTAAATATCAACCTCCCATATGACCCTGCAATCCCCCTACTGGGAATATACCTTGAAGAACTCAAATCCCTATATGAAAAAGATACCTACACACATATGTTTTTCGCAGCATTGTTCACAATAGCAGGAACCTGGAATCAACCATGCTGTCCATCAAAAGAGGACTGGATTAAAAAAATATGGTACATATACACGATGGAATAGTATGCAGCCATTAAACATGAATGAAATCATGAATTTTGCAGCAATCTGAATGGAACTAGAGTCTATAAAACTGAGACACCTCTTACAGTAACAAAGATCTGAGTATCACATGTTCTCACTCATATAGTGGACCTTGAACATTCAATGTAATACTATAAGAAAATGACTGACAGTAGTGGGAAACTGTGGGGGGGGGAAGGGAGATGGGATTAATGGTAGTAAATATCTGTCTGGGGATGGGGAGACACCTTTTATCAACAAGGGTGCCTGAATGAAGCATATTTGTATACCTAACCCTTAACTGTATCCCACAATATCATAATAAAAATATTGATTATATTAAAAAAATCAGCTTCAACAACATTTAGCTTCCAGGTCAGTTTTGCAGAGATTACAAGG
>NW_007158589.1:0-1115 GCF_000164805.1 Carlito syrichta | reverse complement strand
TAAAAACAAGAAACATCTTCCCCAAACCTCTGGGATGCCATGAAATCAGTACTAAAAGGGGAATTCATATCTCTGTCAATACATATCAAGAAAATGAAATGATCACAAATTAACAGTCTAACAAATCACCTAAGGGAGCTGGAAAAACAAGACCACCAAAACCTCAACTTCAGCAGAAGAATCAGATCATCAAAGTTAAAGTCCAAATATAGGGCACAGAAGTCAAAAATATCATAGGAAAAAAAAAATCAATGAATGAAAAAGCTGGTTTTTTGAAAGGTTAAACAAGATTGATGGATACCTAGATAGATTCACCAAGAAAAATAAATAAAAAGTCCAAATAAACACAATCAGAAATGCAAAAGATCAAGTCAATCAAGTCACAAACTTGCCCTGAAGAAATACAAAAAAATTATCAGAGATTACTATTCACACCTGTATGAAAACAAAGTAGGTAACCTAAATGAGATGGAGGACTTTCTGACATCACACAGTCTTCCAAGGTTGAATCATGAAGAAATTTAGATTCTAAAGTGACCTATAACAAGCCAAGAAATTGACTCCATCATAAGAAAAGTACCTACAAAAAAAAAAAAAAAAAGCCCTGGATCAGATAGATTTCCAACAGAATTATCCAAAGCATACAAGGAGGAGATGATACCAATCCTACTGAAAGTATTCCAGGAAATTGAGAAAGACAGAATTATACCCAAATCATTTTATAAAGCCAACATTGCCTCAATGCCCAAACCAGGTACAGATCTACAAAGAAAGAGAACTACAGACCAATAACCCTGATGAACATAGATGCAAAAATTCTCAACAAGATTCTCGCAAATCAGATCCAACAACACATCTCAAAAATCATCAACCATGACCAAGTAGGCTTCTTCACTGAGATGCAGGGCTGATTCAACATCCTCAAGACCATAAACAAAATTAAAGAATCAATGGATGTAAAAACAAGAACTGCATGATTACAGCATTGGATGCAGAAAAAACTTTGAACAACCCAGCATCCCTTCCTCATAAAAACCCTTGAACACCTGAGCATAGATGAAACATACCTCAAAATAGTAAGAGCCATCTACAATAAACCCACAGCCAACAAATTG
>NW_007158588.1:0-811 GCF_000164805.1 Carlito syrichta | reverse complement strand
CACATTCAGACATTAAAGCATATATAAATATAAATATATATGTATATTTCATTTAAGGATGTGGGGTACTATTCAGGGTTAGGTATACAAATGTTCATTATACATGTACCTGTGTTGATTGATGAGGTGTGCCCCTCTCCCCTGGCAAAATCCCACTACTGCCAATCCCATCCCTACCTTCCTTGGGAGATTCCCATTACTGTCAATCATTTTCTTATAGTATTACAATAATTGTTCAAGGTTTGCTTATAAGTAAGAACATGTGATAATCAATTGTTTATTTCTGTGATAGGTCACTCAGTATTATGAATTCTAAGTCCATCCATGTTGCTGTGATGTTCATAATTTTGTCCTTTATGGTTGCATAATATTCCATTATGTATATGTACCACAAATTTTTATCCAGTCTTCTTTTGATGGGCAGCACAGTTGGTTCCATGTTTTTGCTATTGTGAACAATGTTGCAATAAACATACATGTGCAAGTATCTTTTTCATTAAGTGATGTGAGTTCCTCTGGGTATATTCCCAGTAGGAGGACTGCACATTCGTATGGTTGATTTTTTTGGATCTTAGGAATCGTCAAACTGTTTTCCACAGAGGCTGTATTAGTTTACACTCCCACCAACAGCGTAGAAGTGTTCCCTTTTCACCACATCTTCTCCAGCATCTGTTGTTTTTTAAGTTATTGATGATGGCCACTCTCACTGGGGTTAGGTCATATCTCAATGTGGTTTTGATTTGCATTTCTCTGATGATGAGTGAGGCTGAGCACTTTTTCATGTGTCTGTTGGCTGCTCTTATCTCTTCTT
>NW_007158587.1:0-567 GCF_000164805.1 Carlito syrichta | reverse complement strand
CAATATCCCTACCTTAAAGACAATTGTGCCATATAACAACTTAATTATGGGAGTAAAACATGTTCTATTTGCCATTCCAAGGGTTAGGTGGGGTTTGTATACTGGGTCGACAGGATATCACCCTGGAAAGACATCTTTAGAATTTTGCCAACCACAACTTCCAATTTTATAGCACAGAAAGCCCTGGAGGTGTCTTAGCTATCACAGCAGGAGGTATAGATTTCCTGGATACCAACAGGTGTCTGCTGTCTGTCCCCAACTAACAAATAATTTTTATACAAGGTTATAAATCAACTAGTCATTCATCTCATTCAGAAACATATAACATGGGTTTTGTAATTCTTGTTTTTTCTCACTAAGGTGTTTGAGCACATAATACCTAGAGAAGTTTGCTTGTCATCAGCTCTACACAGTGTCATCCTCAAACTGTCCATCAACATCCAGAGGTTACAATATCTCTCTTTTAACTACACTGAAGTGAGGAGAAATCTTCTTCATATCATAAACACAATGGAGAATAGAAAGCTTGAAAATTATACACCTATGTTTTGATCAAAAGAAAGGAAA
>NW_007158586.1:0-774 GCF_000164805.1 Carlito syrichta | reverse complement strand
TAGGATGGTACCACTTTTAAGAATTTTAAATGCTTTTAAACTTCTTGGGGGAAATGTGAGTTATAACAGTTATTTGAAAAGCAATCAGGTAGCACTTATCAAAATTAATATAAACATATACTTTAACTTATGAGATGGCTATATGAACTCACTATCTATTCTCTGTGTTTTTCCTCATCTCTAGCTGGCAGGAAGAAATAAAATAAAAAGAAGAAAAGATATAACATTACAAATAACTTTCCAAGTCTTCTTTTTACCTGTCAAAATTCCATTAAAATATTTTTGTGATGCAGAAGTTTTTTAATGGAAATTTTTCTGGATGTAGTGCATTTTGATGAGTGAAAGATATCAAGATTCACTATTATGCACCACTAACAATTTTTTTTAAAAATGCACTGCCAATTAAATTGATACAATGTTTTCTTGTGAAAATGAGAATTTTAAATGCTTATAAGTCACTCTTTGTCTCTAGTTCCTTCAAGCATCCTCACTCCCATTCTCTCACTGTACCTGCTTCAAGCCTCAGGAGAAATATCACCATCCTCAGACTTCCTCGTATGTCCCTACCAGCCCCTCCTGAACTCAGTGCCCGCCTACCAAGGTAAACTCTGCAATATATCCCTTTCTTGACTCTTACCAGATGTCTCAGTGTCTCTTCTTGAAGAGTTCAAACCAGAATCAAACTTCTTTTTGCAGATTTTTTTCAGTTCCACCTTTTTCACATGGACCCAAATATAAAAGCTGTATCCTAGTACTTTCACTCTTTCTCTTTTC
>NW_007158585.1:0-353 GCF_000164805.1 Carlito syrichta | reverse complement strand
ATCAGATCCAACAACACATCTCAAAAATCATCAACCATGACCAAGTAGGCTTCTTCACTGTGATGCAGGGCTGATTCAACATCCTCAAGACCATAAACAAAATTAAAGAAACAATGGATGTAAAAACAAGAACTGCATGATTACAGCATTGGATGCAGAAAAAGCTTTGAACAACCCAGCATCCCTTCTTCATAAAAACCCTTGAACACCTGAGCATAGACGGAACATACCTCAAAATAGTAAGAGCCATCTACAATAAGCCCACAGCCAACAAACTGCTAAATGAACAGAGTTTGGAAGCATTTCCCCTGAAAACCAGAACAAGCCAAGACTGCCCACTCTCATCCCTCCTG
>NW_007158584.1:0-712 GCF_000164805.1 Carlito syrichta | reverse complement strand
AAGTCACCTAGTTAATTCAGTTGGATAGCCAGCTGGCTAGCTATGTAGCAACCTAGTTAACTCAACTGGCTAGAAAGCAGGCCAGCTAGTTAAGACAGCTTGTTAATGCAGCTGGCTAGCCAGCGGTCTGGCTAGTTAGTGACCTAGTTAAGTCAGTTGGCTAGCCAATTGGCTAGCTACTTAAGTCAGCTATTCAGCTGGCTATCCAGGTGGCTAGATTGTTAGAGAACTAGTTAAATCAGCTGACTATCCAACTGGATATCTAGTTAAGTCAGCTAGTTAAGTCACCTGGCTGGCGAGCAGCCAAGCTCATTAATCAACTAGTTGTCAGGTGTCTAACCAGCAGGATAGCTAGTTAAGTCACCTCGTTAAGTCAGTTGGCTAGCCATCTCACTAGATAGTTAAAAAGCTAGTTAATTCAGATGGTGAGACAGCAGGCTAGCTAGATATTTAAGGTAGCTTAGTTAGCTGGCTCTCTAGGTTGCTAGCTAGTTAAGTCAGCTAGTTATGTCAGCTAACAACAATGTTAAGTCAGATAGTTAAGTTGGCTTTCTAGCAAGATATCTTGCTAGGTAGCTAGCTAGTAATTTCAGATAGTAAATTCAGCAGTCTAGTTAAGTAGCTAACTTGCTAAGTCATCTAGTTAATTCAACTGGGTAGCCAGCTGCCCAGCTTGGTATCTAGATAGTCAAGTCAGCTGACTAGCCAACTA
>NW_007158583.1:0-410 GCF_000164805.1 Carlito syrichta | reverse complement strand
GAAGCCCCTGCAAGCAAGATCTGCTGAGGTCTACTACCACCAGACGTCCTGCCAGGCCATGGGTCTCCTCCTGTGTGCCTCGAGGCAACATCTCCCTCCCCTTAGAGGCCGGTGAACTGCTGTGATAAAGACCATCTGGAGCAAGAGATAACATCACCTGCTGGCAATTCAAGGTAACAACACCGAAAGGGGGAAAATGGAAGCCCGACAGACACAGGTCAGGTCTGAGTAGTGAACGGGGCAGTGGTGAACTGAGGGGTGATCTGAACTGCCCTTCACAGCAGGCCAGGGGCAACTGATCCTAACTGTGAACAAATTTACTAGCCTGAAAAGACAGCTAGAAATCAGAGCCAAAAGGACATATGACTTAAAAGAAAAGTATCAGTGTGCTTGATTGATTCTGTTACTCT
>NW_007158582.1:0-7539 GCF_000164805.1 Carlito syrichta | reverse complement strand
GGCTGCTATTGCTGGGTCGTATGAAATGTGTATGTCCTGCTTTAATGGGTACGACCAAATAATGCGTCTAAAGTGATCGCACCAATTTGTACCACCCGTCCTGAGAGCTTTAGTTTTTCCACATTCTTGTCAATACCGGCTTTTTCAGTTTAGCTACTTTGGTGGAGAAAGTACTTAACTTGTTTTTCTTTGGTAATAATAGAGATTGTATGCCTTTTCATGCATTGATTGCCCACTTGAATATCCTCTCTTGTGAAGTTATGTATCTTGACCATTTTTTTATTACTCTACCTTTTCTCATTGAGTTTTCCTTTGTCAAATTTGTATTGCCAGCATATTCTACCTTATTTTGTCTTTCAAGTCTTTTATTGCTGCCATTTAATGTACAGACACTCCTGATTTTAACTTAGTTCAATTTATAAATCCTTTCCTTCTTGTCTAGTCCCTTTTGTACCTGATAATAAATGATTTCCCACTACAAGGTCATGACTACATTCACTTACTTACTTGTGTTTTGTTTGTTTGTTTGTTTGTTTTTACTTACTTGTTTTACTTTTCATATTTAGATCTGTAATTCAAAAGGGATGGTATGTTGCCTATGATTTGAGTAGGGTTCCAAGTTTAATTTTTCATCCTTACTGACATGAAATTGAAATAGCACTATTTTTTTTTTTTTTTTTGAGTTGGAGTCTCACTCTGTCACCCAGACTGGAGTGCAGCGGCCACTCCCAGCCACCACAGCCTCAACCTGCTGGGCTCCGGCGATCCTTCCGCCTCAGCCTTCCAAGTAGCCGGAACTAAAAGGCATGCACTACCACGCCCGGCTAGTTTTTGATTTATTGTGGAGATGAGGTCTCACCAAGTTGCCCAGGCAGGTCTCGAACCCTCAGGCTCAGGCAATCCACTCACCTCAGCCTCCCAAAGGCGCGGGATTACAGGCTGAGCCACCGAGCCCAGCTAGCACTGTTGATTAAACAGATCATTCTTTCCAGTGTTCTGCAATATCTCTAATCATAGATCAAAAGTGTTCATGTGAGCATGAGTCTGTCTGTGGAATCTTGAATTTTCTCATTAGTTTATTTGATGTCGTTGTATTGATACCTTGTATCAAAACCACATAACTTTGGGTCGTGTTAATCCTCTGACTATTGTCTACTTCTTTTACATTTTCTTAGCTATTTTTTAACTTTTTATATTTTTATTTATTTTTAGTTTTTTGAGTTGGAGTCTCACTCTGTCCCAGGCTGGAGAGCAATGGCACGCTCACGCCACTCCAGCATCGACCTGCTGGGCTCCGGCAATCCTTCCGCCTCAGCCTTCCAAGTAGCCGGAACCACAGGCGCGCGCTACCATGCCCAGCTAGTTTTTGATTTACTGTAGAGACGAGGCCTTGCCAAATTATCCGGGCTGATCTCAAACCTGTGGGCTCAGGCTATCCACTCGCCTCGGCCTCCCAAAGTGCTGGGATCACAGGCTGAGCCACTGAGCCCGACCTTCTTAGCTATTTTTATCTTTTATATTTTCATAGGTTTTAGATTGACTTTGACATTTCCACACATGCACACAAAAACTATTGAGGGTTCGATGGAGAGTGCATTAAATCTACAGATAAGTTTGGTCTTTACCAGAGTGACTCATTCAATCCTCAGGCAAAGCACACACTACCCCCATTTGTTTACGTTTTCTTTAATTCATCTTAATAATGTTTTATGCATTTTCATGTAGAGCTCTTACATGTTTTTATTTGATTTATTCTTAAGTATTTGAAGTTATTTTAAAGGCTATTACAACAGACTTTTTCTGAATGTTCATCTATAAAATGCTCATTGCTTCTATAAACAAAATTAAGGTTTGATTTTGGTATAATAATTTTATATTCAGTGACCTTACAAAAGTTTATATTGTTGACATAAAAGAAAGAAGCTGAGGCAGAATTTATATAGAGAGCTTATTTAGTCTAGATTTGAAGACTGCAGCCCAGGACACACTTCCAGGTTGCCTCAGAGAGTGCTCCAGGAACAAAGAAGAAGTTTCCGTTTTTAAAGAAAAAAGGGAAAATTGGGAGATGGGGTAGTTACAAAAGTTGTTTGCCAGGAATCCTCATTGGTTTACAGAAATAGGGTGTATAGCGTTTTATGGCTACTTGGCTTCAGTTAGTCAAGGGCCCCAAAAGCAGGCGGCTTCAAGAGGCAATTATGCAACTCAAGGACAAGTGAGATATGACTGTTGTTATTTTGTTGTTGTTGTTTTTTGCTTCTGAGTCAGAGTCTCACTGTCGCTCAGGCTGGAGTGCAGTGGACAATCATGGCTTGCCGTTGCCTCAACCTCTTGGACTTAGGCAATCCTCCCACCTCAGCCTCCCAAGTAGCTAGGACTACAGGCATGCATTGCCACACCAGGCTAATTGCTATTGTTATTATTATTATTATTATTATTTTGTAGAGACAAGGTCTTGCTATGTTGTCTAGGCTGGTCTGGAACTCCTGGCTCAAGCAATCCTTTCACTTTGGACTCTCAAAGTGCTGGGATTACAGGCATGAGACACTGGCCAAGAGGCTCACATTCATCAGATAGAAAGTTTTTATTTAGCCGGGCTCGGTGGCTCAGCCTGTAATCCCGCGCCTTTGGCTGAGGCTGAGGTGAGTGGATGGCCTGAGCTCGCGGGTTCGAGACCCACCTGGGCAGCGAGACCTCATCTCTACAATAAATAAAAAAATCAGCCGGGCGTGGTAGCGCATGCCTGTAATTCTGGCTACTTGGAATACTGAGGCGGAAGGATCACCGGGGCCCAGCAGGTTGAGGCTGAGGTGGCCGGGAGCGGCCACTGCACTCCAGTCTGGGCGACCGAGTGAGATTCTAACTCAAAAAAAGAAAAAAAAAAGTTTTGATTTTTCTTTCTCAATTCAGTATGTAGATTATTTTGTGTATGTGTATATGTATATACATACATATATACACAAACACATACATTTATATGTACACATATACACATATAATTATTATTGTTAATCTTCTTACTAATTAATTAATTTTCTTGACATATTAAACTGGCTGGGACTTCCAGGACAATATTAAATAGGATGATAATTGGCTTCCTTGAATCCTTCCAGTCTCAGATCTTAGACCCCAGTACTTAGAATGTGACTGTATTTGGAGATAGGGCCTCTAAAGAAGGTGACTGAGTTACAATGAGGCCGTTGCGGTGGGCCCTAATCCACCTGGGTTGGCGTTCATCTCAGAAGAGGATGTTTGGACACACAGACACCAGGGATGTTTGTGCACAAAGAAAAGACTATGCGAAGACACAGCGAGAAGGCAGCTGTCTGCAAGCCAGGAAGAGAGGCACTAGCCCTGCCAACTCCTCAGTCTTGCACTTTTAGCCTTCAAAATTGTGACAAAATAAATTTCTGCTGTGTAAACCACCCCGTCTGTAGTATTTTGTTTGCCCTAACAAACTCCTACAGGTGTGAGTATCAGGAGATTGGGATCACTTGGGGCCATCCTAGAAAGCTGCCTATCAGAGTGTGGCTATTGCCGTGGATCCCTAGCTGAAACCACACTGATAAAAGCTTAGTGTCTGAGAGAGCTTCACTGCCAACGGGACTACCAGCTTGAAATAAAGAGACTTAACTCTCAGACCCCCATTACTCTCTATGAATAGACAATGGACTGAGATGTCCTACCATGTGTCCTAAGGAGAACACTGTGCAAGTTTGGAGCGCCACCACCAAGGGGAGCACCTTAAGAACTTCCAGAGAGAAAAAAGCATGCTACCTATAAAGGCCTAAGAAAAAGACAGAAATGAGACTTCTTATCGGCAACACTAGGTACCAGAAAACAGAGGATGTAATTTTTCAAAATTCCAACTGGAAGTAATGTAGATGTAGGCTTTTACAATTTTTCAAACATCTAATGAAAGTGTCGTTCACGTGGCAGAATGAAAACAACAAGACATTTTCAAAGTCTTTTTTGACTTGAACTGTCAAAGACTCAGCTGATTTCCCACAGATCTCTCCCCTGCCTCCCCCCAAATAAGTCCTAGATGACATACTCTAGCAAGAAAAGTGGGTGTAAAAGGAACGGGCCAGAAAAAAACACAAAAGGGAATCCATAGACATAAAAAATAAAAAATATACAGACAGAATACCAAACCCACCCATCATCGTCACCGCTTGTATAAATATCAGGAAAATGTATCAGTCATTCTGAAGGGAGTATAGATTGGACATCATTGAGTCTGACACTGGAATCCCAGATACTACACAGAGAGGATGAGTCAGAGCCATGGAGATGTGGGACAGGAGAGAGAAATAGCTCTAAGGTGCTTTTCCTCCTCTCTGGGACAGAAGGCCACTCCAGAAGCCCCACATTGTACATCTTCTCTTCAAGCTCAGTGCAAGAGGACATAACTGTCTCTTGATCACCAGTTTCAGTAAATGCACCATTGTCTGTTGGCCTTATTGGGCCAAAAACCCAGAAGAAAATGCCTGAGTCTCATTCCTACCCTTGTGGCCTAGGGTGGAGTCAGCTCCATTGGAAGTACTTGCTGGGTTAAGATTTTAGCTTGGTTCTGAGTCTGAGAAAGCCCCACAGGAAGCCATCCTGCTAACCATGGTCTAGAGGGAAGCACTCCCTGGCAGCTGCAGGGTCAGCCTCTCCTCTTTCCTCCTGACTATTGTCTTCTGGTCACAAGGCAGACTTTTCACTTCTACTATCCTGTTTATGTTCTGGAGAGGAAGAAGGAGAAAGGTGAAATATAACTGAGTGGTGTTATTAAAGACTCATCAAATAGGTCAGGCAATAGGACCAGGCAGATACTGAAATTTTACATAATACAAATGGCGCAAATTATCCAATCAATGATGTTGGAACAGTCTTTTTTTCCATTTGGGGAAAAAAATGTTAAAAGTAAATATACCAAAATGATGTGGAAAATATTTTTGAGTTCTTGATTTAAGGAATACCTACTTAAGGAAAAGAAAAAACTCAAAATCTATAAAGGAAGAAATGGACAAATCTGACAATAGCATGATTTTAAAACTTTTCTATAATACTCTTACATTATAATCTAGCAATAGATAGGTGAAAATATTTGCAGCAATTATAATAAAGGGATAATATTTAGAATATGTGAGACTTTCCTAAAAACAAATAAGAAAAAGTCAAGTAGCCTTATGGAAAAATGAACAAAGGATAAGAAATGTATAAAAGAAGAAATACATGTAGCTAAGAAACATATAAGATGCCCAGTCTCGCAATCAGGAAAATATAAATTAAACAATGGTTTGCCATTTTTAATCTACTAAAAGGACAATATTTTTGAAGTTTGAGAAGATCAAACTTAGTATGTTTAGGGCACTCATATAATGCTCTTGGCACAGCTGTTTTGGAGAACAACTCGGCACTATCCATGCATATCACTAAGATGCTTCTCACTGTGATTTGGTGATGGCTGTCCTTGGTATCTGCCCTAGAGAAGCACTTGCACATGTGCCCTGAGAGGCATATGAAGTTATGTTTATTGAAGCATTTACAGCAGCAAAAAAGGGAATAACATAGATGGCAGAACGGTTAAACCATCGCTGGCACCCACACTGTGAAGCAGCTGGGGGCTTTACTGGCCTTGTGGCATGGTGGTCTCCATGGGCTCACCTTCTTACGTGGTGGTTGGCATCCCCCAGAGTGCAAAAGCTTCCAGGCCAACTTAAGGCTTTGGCTGGGCACCAGGGGATTCACCACAGCAGCACTGCATTGACCAAAGGCAAACCGGAGCCAGCTGAGAGCCACTAGCGGGGCTGATGGCTGAGGGAGAGTCCCAAGGAATGGTGGGGAGGAACAGGGCCCCACAGAGGGGGAGACATTCTCAGAGGGCATTCTCTGAGATCAGCTACCACAACTTCATTGAGGACTTCAAGGAAGGCTTTATGAAGAAAGTGACAGTTGAGCTGGTCTCTGAACAGTCAAACAAGCCTCAGAGAGAGCGAGAGCAAAGAGTGCTTCGTGGACAGGTGCTTTGCTGGGATGGCCACAGCCACCCAGGGGAAGGCCTGGTCAGCGCTGAGGACAGAGGGCATGCGATTCAAGAGGGATGGCGTTGCCAGGTCAGTCTCCATGTCTCCCTCTCTGCTGAAAGCTGTGTGTGTGTGTCAGAGCTAAGGGGATCCAGCAAAGACTTAAGCGGAAGATGGGGGTGATGTTTCGAGAAGCTGCTGGTTTCTGGTTGCCTGGGTGGCATGGGGCAGAGGGGTAGGTGCTCAACCACGAGGGTCAGCTCCTCAGAAGACAGCTGAATGACAGGGGTAAGAGATCATGGACATGCGGGCTTGGTGATGGCCGTGGACGTGGAAAAGCCTGAGGAACTACAGGGAAGGAAATCACAGAATCCCAGTGTGCGGTTGTGGTCCAGACATAACTGTTAACATTAGCCTCCTTCACTCCTGGAAGACAACTTGTTTGGGGGCTAGGTTATGCTGTCATCCCCTAGGAGGAAAACCAAGCTGGCTCTGGTAATAGAGGCGTTAGGGGGCGAGGAAGAGGGAGACCTCCAGCTTCCAACTTGCAGACCAGAAGGGAAGGCAATGCCACTTGCTGAGCTGCTGTGAGCCTTGGACAAGGGACAGGTGGGGGCTGAGGGATGGACCGCTGCGAGGCCGCAGACACACAGGCCTGGCGCTTGCAGGAGGATCTTGGGGGGAGCAGGGACTCCTGATGAAGCCTTGGCAACTGAAATTAAGCATGAGAGACGAGGACTGAACTCTGGTTTGTTTTCCTTTTCCTTGCTGATTCCTAACTTACAATGTGATTTACTTTTCAACCTGGCTCTGGAAGATAAAGAAGGAAAATCAAAGTGTCTTAGGATCCTGTAAAGCTGTCTTTGGGGGACTCTGGCAATTGTGAAGACCGTTATTACCGGCTCCGTCTGAACCCCACTGCCACCCATAAAACTTTACGGACGTGTCAAGAAACTCAGCTCCCTTACTTCCCTCAAGTTGCCCATTTCCTTCACTGTTATCAGATTCCTTTGATAACTATATTCCGACTAGCTGTCAGTCAGAAAATCTTGGAATCCACTCACAGCCTGTGGGCCCCTGCTTCGAAATGTCCTGCCTTTCCGAACTCAACCCGTGTAAATCTCACATGTACTGATGTGCGGTTTCTTATAACTCTGTCCTCCTAATTTGTATATAACCAAGCTACAGTTCAACCACAGTGGGCACACACTCTCAGGACCTCCTGGGTATGGGTGCCACGGGCCTAAGGTCGCTCATAATGAGCCAGAATAAAACCTCTTAAAATATTTTACAGAGTGCCACCTTTTTGTCAACAGAGATGCTGTCTAGCAAAAATGCTGCAAAGAGTCATGACCACAGGGGAGGCGAGAAGAAACAAGGCTGAGACCTGATGAAACACCAGTCCATGGAAGGCTCTCCTGCAGATTTTAAAATGGAAATCCCCCAAGAGGCTTGAGTTGAAGAGGGATAGGATGTTGCTCTGAGAGCTCCCTGTGGAATTTGAGAGTTTTAGACGATAAATAAGATA